>NC_090746.1:41971796-41986796 GCF_036898095.1 Palaemon carinicauda | reverse complement strand
CACAAGAAACACATCACATAAAGGAAGTCTATTGAGAGATGAACTTTTTTTTCGAGATATTTTAATTCCACTTTGTCATATAATAGATTTCATAAGCAAACTCTAAAATCTATATGAAATAAGCTATTTTATTATAAGCAAAGTTAGTAATTATTATAATTTTACGCAGGTACATCAGTAGTTAGAAAGACATCCCTTTGAACTGTCTGTACTTCGTCTAAGTGATATTAGAGTTTAAATTTTAATGTTCGATTAATATTTTTGTTAGCATTTGAAGCCAATAATAGTACCGATGTTATTTGTAAGTTGTTACTTTTATATTTAAAGAAATATACATATTATCCATAGGCAAAATTAATAACATAAAAAGAAATAAGAGAATATAATAAGAATCCCAGAATATTTTTAAAAGAAAAATATTGAAATATCATTTATCATTGCTTAAAAAGTTTAGGGCTCTGGATATCAAACTTCACCCCCCTCTGCCCTCCACCACCCCAGCCTGGTCAAAAAGGTCGGGTAATATATCAGCAGCATCAGCAGATTGAAAAGTCATAAATTTCTCCTCACTGGTTTGGAAAGATGATAATAAGAAAGGAATGAATACAAATATCTGCGATTAGTGGAATCTGTTTAAAAGACCCAATTAGTCAATATTGACAGTGTTACTCAATGCAAAAGGAAAACATCGTTTTTCGAATTTAAAAGGTTTGTCAATATCGTAGGACAAAGTTCTCAACGATTGTTTAGCAATATTAACCCATCTCTTCAACGACACATTTTTCTTCTTTTTCTCCTTCGTCTTTTTCTTCTTCTTCTTTTTCTTAAAATGGATAAAATTAGTCTACATTTTCGCAATCCTACCATGAGATTCAGAGCCTCTGTAACACGGTCATTTCGCCATAATTTTTTATCTATGAATTTCATAAATGCACATTATATATATACATAAATTTTGAATATAGTCTGCATTACGTAGGTTGAATAAATTTGGTACTTATAATGTAAAAGTGACGTTTTTTTAAGAGAAAAAGTTTCGAACGCACTCATTACGTAACTTATGACGGCATTTCTTCCCTCTTTCTCGATCGATGATTGGCTATACGTAACAAAGGCTATACCTCTGCCAACAAGGACACAAAAGTTTAAATAAAAGCAAAGCAGTACACCTTTATGAGTTCTGAAACCTTTCCACTGATAATTGTCATAATGAACAAACCAACAAAATATGTTAATAAATACAAAAACTCTTCGATCATTAGTCTAACTCCTAAAATAAGTTTCCTAAGACATTAAAGTCTACTTTATAGGTCACAATCAGATTGACAAGGTGTAGGGAATAGTTGGTAATTTTCAAAAACGTAGGAGACAAGCTTGATTTGATAACTTCTATATCCAATGTCAAGCAATTTTTATTTATTGTCTATCTACCTACCTATTTACTGTAAAAAAAAAAAAAAAAAAAAAAAAATAGCCAGTACCATATTTTGGCTTTAAACCTTCACCAATAATTATCGTCAGAATGATGACTTCATGATGCTCCACCCACTTTGGCCTTGTTATAATTCAGGATAATACTGGAGGCTATCATAGGCATTGTTGGATCAGAAAATTTAAATTCTGACTATAAGAACTCATTTCTCGAGTAGTTGTAAGAAGTGCTAGATGATCCTCAAGGATCCCAGCAGTTGGCCTATACGTTTAATTCATGTATACTACTGTTGCAGCACTACTGCTACAGTAGTATTACTACGCTAGCACAGATACCCCACCCACTATTATGTATCGTTCAGCCATTCATAAAGTCTTTGTAATATTTTTTCACTGTGCAATAAGCCATGGCCTCCTCAGAAATTAAGTTTAACATTAGATGATAGGTTATTTCATTAAGCTGATAAATTATGGCAACTGGGTACGTTATTGGCGATGTTGAAGCTAAAGATAAAGTATGGTATCCTTCCTTCATTTCATTATCATCTTTACTACTATTTGTTTTGCTACATGTAGTAATTATTCTAAAGGATAAATTAATTATGTTCACTTTACTTCTACAAATAAAAGTCCTAAAACTATTCATGAGTTATTCTAAAAATGCAGTCATGACCAAAACATAGCCAACACGGTCGTACGGCCTAAGAAGAAGAAAAAAAAATTATATCGGATGGTCCGTTGGTCTGATGGAGAGTTTAGCACAAAATTCTTATTTTAACAAAAATAGTTATATAAAGACTGTTTACATACAATCTCTCTCTTTCTCTCTCTCTTGGTGGCATAGTGAATAGTTAATGGAAATGTTCAAAAGCCTGAGTGACATTACAAGTATTATAATCATGTTACGCTAAATACAAATCAGACCATAAACATTGGATTTAAACTAAAAACTGTATAATTACCTATTCAGGCTATAGTAAATATGGCCACAGGCTTTCTCTTGACTGTATAAAGTTGCAAGTCGTAAGAAAAATGCAGTTTTGCAACCACGGGGGCAATTACAAATCCTGTTAGCCATTCTTGACTATTATGGGTTTCAGAGCAGATGGAAGAAGGTGAATGGGTGTCTGGTGGATGGGCAGGGCAAAATTTTGTCCAAAGGTGTTTACATTGCTTACGTAATGAATGTTTTTGACACTTGGCTCGTTATCACTGGCCATGGCGTCGGCTAGATAGTTTTTACTCTATAAAAATTAAAACTATCGGGTTTAGGTTATTGATAATGCTGACAAAATTTGTGTGTGGCTGTAAAATATACATATGTCAACTTTCAGCTACATCCAATGCTTTGATAAGGAGCAAAGTCCAAAAAAAACCGTGTTACAGAGGCCCTGAATCTCATAGTAATCGATTAACAACAAGGACAACATCCGATAATGATGTACTTAGGATCCATACTTACGTCATTGAAAAGGAATATCGAGAAGGAAAGAACCGAAATAGCCCCAGGATTGATGCAAAATTTCATGCTACTTAAAACAACACAAATAGTGAGGAAAGTGATGGACTCCTAAGGGAACTGGATGTAACACAAAACCTCTCACTATGAACTACCAGTCTCTGTAGACTGTGACTGATAATAATAACCTACATTACATATATATTGTATCCTGCTGGTCGCTAGTCACCAAATCATGTTTTAAACTCTTTATTTTCATACTATACTACCAAAAGATTCCTGCTTCTCTCCATCTTACCGTAAAAATAACTAAAATCCCTATCATGATCACCTGAGAATCAGTATAATGAAAACTCTTATTGATTTTAATTTTAAATCCGTTTACTAGTTATCTATGACGAGCTTAGAAAGAAAATTTTCAAGTATCGATCCTTACTCTAAAAAACTCAAAATGTTAACATTTATTTTGAAACAGATTAGTATTACAGCTTTCCCAATTATTTTACTATATCATTGCAGACAATTACGATAATTTTTTTGGACCTTTTTATGGTTGCCCTTGTTATTTTATTAAACTGTTTTTCTAGGTTTATGAATTGGACGTGACGTGGCATCAAATATTCTTTCAAGAATCCTCAATAAATGTTTGTTTCATTTTATTTCCCAATACATAGCACATTCTAGTTATCATCAGAAATTCTTCCCTTCTTACCCCTTTTTACCAAGTCTAGAGAATAATTAGACAACATGACACATATATGAACTAAAAAAAAGCAAACAGTAAATAAAAGAGAGAGAGAGAGATGAAATACTAAACCAAGACATAATTCGGATTCCCTAAAACTTCATATAAAGGTAAAGTGTCATGTTTCCCCGAATGGCTCAGGTTCTTTTGTCCGGCTGAAAGAGAATCCCACTTCAGCAAAATGCAATTATTTCTCTTATTTGGATTACCCTGGACTCCTTCTTTTTGATTATCCTTGACAGATTGGTTTTCTGTGCCATTCATCACATGAGACTCATGAAATAAATATTTCTTTACTGCCTCACCTTTCTTGTTTCTCAAGTTGCAATAAATTTATCAAACATTCACATAATATTTAATCAATATTTTCAGCATTATCGCATTTTTTTAATCATGAAGGTAAATTTCAGGTAATTACCCACATCAATTATTGTTAGACTTACGTATATGATGAAGCACCTCTATGCTAAATGTAGCTTATGTGATATAACACTTTTAATCTCTTCCTTCAGAAAAATATCACATAAAGGAAGTCTAGTGAGAAGTCGACCCTCTACTCGAGATATTTTAACCCCTAATCTCTATATGATAATTATCATAGGTAAATTAAAATAATTAGATCAAGTAAGCAATTTAATTTCTACCAAAGGTAATCAGCATACTCAGTTTACGTGAATAGACATATCAGTACTTAGATATACACCACATTCAACTTGTACTCCGCAATGGTCCTATTGGATATTATCAATGTGTGACCATTTTTTTTTCTTTCAATAATTAAAATCAATGTCCGATAGTAATGAAAAAGATAAAAAAAAAATGAAACATATACGTGTTATCAAAGTAACTTATGAGTCTATAAAAGTGGCTATAGTAATTACTTATAGGCCATTAGTTTCCTGATTTGATAAGAAAAATAGTATTATCCATATCACAGCTCAAGAACATGAAGAATATTATCACAATATCAAAATACCAAAAGGGTTTTAAAAGACATAATATGCCCCTAGTTAAAAGATGGGGGCTGTGAGTTCTATCACAGAAGCCCCACCAGGTCAAAAAGGTTAAAACATATCTGCAAATTGGAAATTTCGTAATAAAAATGCAATAAACACAAATATCGGGGAATGATATAAAAATTTTAAAAGACGTAAGTAATTATTATGATTAATGTTGCACAAAAAGAAAATTATGAAATCAATTTCACTCTTTGCATTTGTCACACTCATAAGACAAAATTCTTTACGATTATATAGACATTAATCCTCCCCATCACTGATGACATCTTCCTTTTCTTGAGCAAACAATTTAATTAGTCTATATATTTCAAACCCGTGTCGAATAATAAAGATTATAAGATCAATTGAAAAAAAAGATTTAAATTAAGATTCAAGGTGTGACACGAGGATGGAATAAAATATTTAAAAAATTATGTGTCTATGAAACATTACGCAAATGGTAGTTAGTTTAGGCCACACCCCCACCTTCTTGTTATTCTGACAAATTCCTTGTTCTAAGTTTATGAATTTGACGTTAACTGTCATAAAAAAAGAAAAAAAAATATTAAAAAATCGTCCAATAAACATTTTTTTTTCTTGTTTGATTCCACAGGATATACCAGATAATCTCCCTAATCATTTGTACTTATTCCATGTATACATCAGGTCCTCAATGATATCTGTGTTCCTTCTTTCCCTTTTTTCAAAGTCTCTTCAACATTCCCATATTAAATCTTAAAAACTTGGTTATACCAATCTTCATTTGTTTAGTGCTTCATTTACTTTAAATAAAATACCTACAGTACATCAGTATTCCCCCAGCATTCCATCATTCCAATTTATTTTTTCTTCTTTTTTATTTTTTTTTTAAAAGACGCCCATAATAATCATCCCTTATACCCTTTATGAAACCATATTTTTATGAGATATTTTCTTCACTACCTTTGGTGACAACTGACTGACCCAGATTTTTTCTTTCATATTTCCTTAAGTTTGTTCCTCTTCATTATCATAGCCTTCTAGTCATATCTTATATAGCTCTTTGAATGCATATTCTTAATATGTTTAGGAATGTGCATCTGAATTCTATAAAGGAAAAGTAAAAATTCTGTTAACCTAATTATATTTAGTAAAACAAAAGATCCTTAAGCATTTGCACTTTTCCTGTATAATGCCAATATTTGGGAGTAATCTTTACAGTCATACAGATTCCATTTTTTTTTCTACTGTTTTATATTGTCCCGCTTAGAATAGATAAAACAGAGAAAGTGATATTCTGAGAGACTCAGAGATTGAACAATTAAAAAAGGAGAGAGAGAGAGAGAGAGAGAGAGAGAGAGAGAGAGAGAGAGAGAGAGAGAGAGGTATATGACACGCAAGTAATCAAGTTTCTGTTATTAGGTGATTACGTCACGATTAGGTCCAATTTTAGCAACATCCTTCAGGGGAAAAGGATGAAAGCAGAGAGACATGTAGGCTAAAGAATAGTCAATCAAATGAGTCGTCATTGCTCATAGAAGCCAGGATCAGATCAATAGCGGCAAACCATAGAGTGAATAATGTGGAGAAAGCCGTCACAGTGATAGATCAGTTGCTGTCATTGGTTGATTCCAACTTTGCTATTGGCGGCCACAATTGACAAGGAAATTTCCCGTAGTCTGCTAGTTACGATGCAATTTAGATCTGATGCGTTCGCTCTCTCTCTCTCTCTCTCTCTCTCTCTCTCTCTCTCTCTCTCTCTCTCTCTCTCTGACTGGAAATTATGGGATGGATAGCCAGTTTCCTTAGGATCGAACATATTTTTTGTGTAGTAAAAACGCACCCAGTAACTGAATTTTTTTATTTATCTCACACCCTCGCACATAGAAACAATATAGATTATCATAAAGTTACTAGGAAAATAAGAATAAGGAGGTAAATATTTGTAAAGAATTTGTAATATATCTATTAAATTTTAGCATTTTATGTTAAGACTTAATCGAGTAATGTTTTAGAATAAATATCAGAAACTCTTTCCTAAAAGTCAAGTAATTTTAGAACAATAAAAACAATTTGCGTTAAAAGGTCCAAATATTCTTGCAATAGGATATATCAAAAGATTGCAATTGACAAGATAATCTATTTTACTAGTTCTATTGCCTTGCAATTTACCAGGAATACATGTTCATTAGAAAATTGTGAATTAGAATTGAACAGATGGGTAACTTATGAACGAATATAATTTGTCCCCCTTGTTCAAGAATCGCTATTACAAAGGAAGATTTTATAAAAGTATTTTTGGGCTCAGGCCATGTCCTCCTGATGAAAGTTCCTAATAGGTAGCTTTCTAGGGTATATTTGACTAGAGTGATATTCCCAGAGAATTTTACCTTAAGGTAATCAGAATTCTAACTCCTGGAGCAAGTATCCCTAAATAATCTCACAAGGATATCGCATAATATCAGAGGACGTATTCTTGACACGTCACATAGCTATCTTCACCCCGAACAGTATTAACGCTTCGAGGGTTTACAGTGACAAGAATCTGAAACGAGAATGAAAAGAGAGCCGCTCATAAGGCATCTCTCCTATTCCGTTTCCAGTTTGTATCTGATGAAGGCGCTAGCGCCCTCTTTATTCCTTTACGTGTAGCTCTAGTACTCGGTGTTTTCCCTTGTGTTCTCTCGTTATTTTGGATTTAATTCAACATTTTGATGACTTCTCCGGCCTCTTCTGCCTCTGGAAAGTTGAAAATTATCTTTACTATGTATAAATGTAAGCTCTTGTCGTATTGAATTAATCAAAAGTGATTTTAACGTAAACAAGAACTGTTGCCTACTGGAGGCATCCTGAATGCTATCGCTCGCTATTTCTGGGTCATTTAGTTAGCTAGAGCGACGTTCCCGGTTTGTTATGCTTTAATTATCTAGCTATTTAGCTCCTCTAGGAAAGCTTATATTATGCCGTCAGTTTTTAGTTCGGTGATTTAGGTAACCGATATTGCACTTCGCGAGGCTTAGTACTGGCCCTAGTACTTTCATGCATGATATAAGTTTTTCCGAGTGTTAAATTGTTGAAGCTATAGGCATATATTTTATACATGTAAGATATTGTTGAATTTTTTTCCAGGTTTGTATACGAGAGAGTTTCGGTGAATTAGGTAATCGATTTTCACCTTACCTAGTCTAGTATTCTAGGTACAGTAGTATACTTTCGCACCTCCCCGATTTTTCTTTTCTCCTCCGGAGGCTAAGTTCAATCCCTCTCTCCCTTTGTAAGCCTTTGGCTTAATCCTAGTGGTTCTATCTGTATATCAATTCAGGTATAACTATTTTAGGATATGTCTGTCCTGACCTGATAACCAGAGTGACTGTTTTTTTGGGTTAGGGCAGAACATCAGAGTTTCTAGTCTGTGGTCTGCTTCTTCCTAGCATAGAGAATGACTCTCCTTTGCTAGGTTAGGGGCGGACACAGGAAGCTTTGCTTCCCTAGTCCATGTCGGAAGGATTCTGTAAGAGATGATTCCTTCCTCTAGTGGTCTAGCAGACTGTCCTGTGTTGTTTTTCTCGGGCTGGAGAATGAGTTTTCTCTGTTACCCGGTGAAATAACTTCACCTAACTTTGTTCTGGTTGGGAGGAGGATAGCAAGTATTGCCAGTCTTCCTCCCTAATAGACAACTCTTGGTTAGGATAAGCTTCCCTAACTACTGAGTGTCTCTTGCTAGAACGAAGTCTATAGGATCCTTATCCCTTCCCCACCTCTCTTTCTTATATTTTCTTTTGGCCACAGTCCTACTTCTGTACCTAGTGTAGGTTAGGATGGAGGACCGGCTCAGCTCTCTGCTGGGTGGCATTTTGTGTCGGCTGGCAGAGATCATTTGTTCTTGCAGAGTGAACCCCAGACCTCCCTTGATCTCCCTTCCATGTCTGCCAGTAGAGCCCGGCAGGCTCTGGATTCTTTGGAAGCCTGAATGCTACATTCTCCCCTTCCATAAGTTCACTCTTTCTGGATGGAAGGTCGTATGGCAATGCCGCCTTATAACCTTAAAGCCATACTGTTTCTCTGACTATTGTGTGATACCAGCCGTGCATGTGGAGGTTCTCTGGTTCTTGGGTACTGCCGGCAGGCATGGGTATTATTACCTTTGTCTGCCGGCAGTGGAAACACAGCCTGAATCTGCTGGCCACTACGATTAGCGGCCGGCAGCCGGGTATTAGTGTTTTCAGCTGTCGGATGGCAATGATTGCCAGCCGGCACACGGTCGCGAATCAGTGGGCTGCCGCCTATTAGTTAAAGATAGTATATCTTTGAACTATACAGGGGTAGATGCCGGCCGGCACAACAGTATGCTATGTACAGTAATTGCTATATTTGTAGTGTACTACACACTGCATTAGTAGAAACTGCAGTACAGAGTTTGGGATAACACTAAAGTTCTTCATCATACTTAATGTTATTTTGTACAGACCTTTGTTGAGACCATACAATATATAGAAAGTAAGTTCTTTCTGTATTCTTGCTATCCCGTATATTAAAACTTTATCTTAAGGTGTGAACTACACCTTAAATTTCCGTTTAGAAAATTACATAAGGCATTCTAGAATAGATTTACCCTTAGTTTTAATATTTCGGGTGGTTTCAGCAATTGACTGGGTAGGAAATACAAGTATTTGTCTTTCCTTCAAACTTTTATAGCTTTTCTATATAAGCTAAAGCTTTCAATATAAGTAAAAGCCTTCACTTGATACTCATGGATTTTTCTTCTCTTTACAGGAGGACCATCCGAAGTACGGGAGTATGTTCTGTAATGTCCGCAGTAAGAACTTCTGTGGACATCAACTTTGCAGGAGGCACGCACCATGCGCAGCCTCCAGAGGTGATCTCTGGTATTGGGACCCTCGGGTTTGTACAGTTTGTTCTAACCCGATTACCGAGGCTTTTGACGACCCTAAGTCGACGGAGTCAAGGGATGCTGCCAGGGAAATGTTACGTCCTGGGCGAGGGGTTTTCAGAAAAACACCTCAGGCCCCTACCTTCCAAATGAAAAGATGAGGGCCTACCTTTTCCCTAAAGCATCGGCTGATGCAGTCATCCCCCAGCCTCAGGTGGAGATACCAACTGCCCAGAATCCGGTAGATTTAGAAGTCTTGGCCGCCCTTCAGGACATCCAATTGGACGATAGGATGTCAGAGGTGTCTGATTCTACTGAGAAGGACCTTCTAGGAGAAGGTCAGGAGGAGGAGCTGTTCCAGGCTCCTCGAGTAAGAGAGGAAGAAATCGACGAAGTGTCGGTTACAACGGTTCTGGACCCAGAATCTGTTCCTTTTACATCATCTGCTATCCCAGATGAACTGGGAAGGACTCTTTCTTCCATTGTTGAGATGATCCAACAAATTCAAGGGAAGAGTGATGAGAAGGAAGCTGCAATGAAACTGGAGATACGTAGACTTGCATCATCACGTGGGCCCCAGAAGCGGCTCAGCGTGAAGGATCTTCCTTTGTGCTCGGATACCAATCCTTGGAGGTATGCCGAACACATGCCAATGACAACCGGGAAGATCGTGATCTCAGAAAAGTTGGGAGCAATTCCCCTGGAAGAAGTGGAATTTTGGCCCAACAAAGATTCTTATCCGGACTGCTATGTCCGTCTTAGGAAGGAGCCAGCCTCAAAGGAGGAGACAGAGCCGAAGGAGGTCATAGTTTTTTACCATAGTAAAGCTCAGACGTTACTAGCGAGCTCGATAAAAGAAAGGGGCTTCACTAACTCAAATATGGCTGCATTGAGTAAGAAGCTTCCCTCCTTTGTGGCCTCTACTACCAGAGCCTTTCCCTTCATGGAAAAGGGATATAAGGCAGCCTTAAAGGCGGTGGAGGCAGGGAAACCATGATCCTCCTTGGAGGTGTGAAAGCTGTTATCTCTGTACTTGCCCTTGGACCAAGAAAACTGGAAGGACGTACACCTTACCTTCTCAGTAGGGAGCTGGAAGCTGATATTGATGAACGCCAGTTCGGTGAGGCACTTCTAAAACTGTTGGAGGTTCTCTTGCGTAGAGAGCAAGAGACAAAGGAAAGACTTGCGGCATCGATGTCGATGTAAACGATACTAGAAACGATGGCAAGTGACCCTAAGAACCAGGACATATTCATGGTTGTGGCCAAAATCCATCTGGCCACAGTTACGAAGGATCTCTATAGCTTTATTAAAGCTAGGAGAGCCCGTAGAGAGTTCGTGTTCGCCTCGGCTGCGGTGAGGCACGAACCGATTAAACTGATTTCCTCTTGTATTTGGGGTAAAGACCTCTTTTCCAATGAAGTGGTTAAAGAGGTAGTAGACAAGGCCGCCACAGAGAATAGGATCCTTCTCAAAAAGTGGGGCTTAGATCTTAAGAGAAAGTCTTCTCCGGATGAGGGTCCCAAAAAGGCCTAGACCATCCTCTCGGCCGGCTAAACCCTACCGACAGCAACACCAACAACAACTTCCTGTGACCTTAGATAGTGGCACAACCTCCAACCCCGTACCAGCTGATACCTCAGCAAGTGGTGACACAGTCGCCAGTTTTTAACACAGCTTTCGATAGGCAGACTTCTTCCTTCCATTCGAGAGCTAGAGGAAAAGCCAGAGGTTCTTCTAGACACCCTTCAAGAGGAATGGGATACAGGGGAGGACGCGGTCAAGGAGGCAAGGCCTCAGGTCCACAACAGCAGAAGTAAGATACTTCCAGTAGAAGGGAGACTACAGCTATTTAGGGATCGCTGGATCTTCCATCCCTGGGCCCACAGCCTAATTAAAAATGGACTAGGTTAGAGCTGGAGCAGTCCTCCACCTCAATTTTCTCAATTCTTCCAACACTCATCCCCCGTTCTGGAAGGATATGTCTGAAAACTCTTAGACAAAAGAGCAATCCGGAAAGATAAGTCCATAAAATTCCAATGAAGGCTGTTTTGTGTTCAGAATGCTCACGCTTCAACACATAAGGACCCTACTGCCCAGAAGGGCATATACTGTCTCTATAGACTTGTCTGACGCTTATTGGCACGTTCCAATTAATCGTCACCTCTCCTCCTACCTAGGCTTCAAGTTACATAGAAAACTTTACGCCATCAGAGCCATATCTTTCGGGCTAAACATAGCCCCAAGGATTTTCACGAAGCTCGCGAACGCAGCCGTTCATCAATTATGCCTAAAGGGTGTCCAAGTAGTAGCCTACTTGGACGACTGGCTGGTGTGGGCAGCATCCAGGACAGAATGCATGCAAGCCTCTAAGATAGTGATCCAGTTCCTTGAACATCTGGGATTCAAGATCAACATCAAAAAGTCTCGACTTTCTCCAGCTCAAAAATTTCAGTGGTTGGGAATACACTGGAATTTGGAGTCACATCGACTTTCCATTCCTGGTAAGAAGAGGAAAGAAATAGCAGGATCTGTCAAGACACTATTGAAATCCAAACGGATATCAAGGCGCGAACAGGAGAGAGTGCTGGGCTCTCTACAGTTTTCTTCGATAACAGATCCAGTGCTAAGAGCACAGCTTAAGGATGCAACAGGAGTGTGGAGAAAATACGCATCAAACGCACGAAGAAATTTAATAAGACCACTAACGACTCGACTGCGAACGCTTCTCAAACCGTGGTCCAATGCCAAGCAATTGAAGAAATCATTACTTTTTCAACCTCCTTCCCCGTCAGTAACTATCCACACGGACGCTTCAAAGGAAGGCTGGGGAGGTAACTCTCATCAGATGAGAGTCCAAGGAGCCTGGTCCAATCTTTTCAAGTCATTTCACATCAACTTTCTAGAAGCCATGGCAGTACTTCTGACACTAAAGAAAGTTTCTCCTCGCCACTTGACCCATATAAGACTGGTTCTAGACAGCGAGGTGGTAGTGAGATGCTTGAATCGACAAGAGTCGAGGTCACCTCAAATCAACCAAGTGATGTTGGCCATATTCTGTTTGGCGGAAAGGAAGAAATGGCACCTGTCAGCAGTTCACATTCAAGGGTTCTGCAATGTGACAGCGGACGCTCTAACCAGGCTTACACCGATAGTCAGAATGGTCCCTTGACGCAGGATCGTTCTCCTTCATCTCGAGTCAAGTCCCAGAGCTGCAGATAGACCTCTTTTCGACGAAACACAACAAGGAAATAGATCGTTACATGTCCCCATACGATGATCCACTAGCGCAGGCAGTGGACGCTATATCCCTGGACTGGAACAGATGGTCCAGTATTTATCTGTTCCCTCTGCACAACCTCCTTTTGAAAGTTCTCGATAAGCTGAGATCCTTCAAAGGGAAAGCAACAATAGTGGCCCACAAGTGGCCAAATAGTAAGGTTCCCTCTGGCATTGGAAATACGACTAAAATTCATACCGCTACCGGATCCATCCCTGTCTCAGCGATTACAGAAGTCGACTGTCTTTGCTTCATCACAGAAAACACGGAACCTACATCTCATGATTTTCTCTTCTTAACGATGAGAAAAAGATTCGGTGTTGAAAGTCAGTTCAAACTTTTGGAGGAAACCCGAAGACATTATGAGGCTTCAGGGAAGAAACAGATATCCCTTGTCAAGGCGAAGAAACCAAAAGAAATCTAGACAGATTTCTATTTATCATTCTTCATTAACCTTCATGGGCAAGGTTTAGCAGCCAACACAATTCTTTTGTTCAAGTGTGCCTTGACAAGACAGATACCATATGCCTTACAGGTGGACCTTTCTAACGACGTTCTTAATGAACTACAAAGGCCCATGCTAGGCTTAGTCTTTCAGTGCCTCCAAGGACCTTTTGCATGGTCAGTAGATAAGAGTCTTCATTTTGCCCAAATAATGAACAATGAGGAATGCACTTTGAAGGCCTTGAATTTTAAGTCATATTTCTGCTTGTACTCGCTTTGGGGGCCAGAGTTAGTGAAATAGTGGCTCTCTCTAGAGAGGAAGGCCACGTCCAGTTCATGGAGGGAGAACTGAATCTATTTCCCGACCCAACGTTTCTTACCAAGAACAAGCTACCCACCAACAGGTGGGGTCCTTAGAGATTCTGCCCTCTGAAGGAAGATGCATCTCTATGTCCAGTGGAGTGCCTAAGGTCTATCTTCATAGAACTTCAGACTTTATGGGAGGACAGCTGTTCAGAAGAGAAACCCTGGGTTCAAAGTTATCTATAACTAAGGGTGAAACTCACCCGTGTTATTCTCAGAACGGATCCAGACAATACAACTGTTAGTCATGATCCGAGGAAAGTTGCCTCTTCCATAAAGTTTCTTTAATCATATGGACTTTGAACATCCTTGTTTGTACACCGGCTGGTAGTCACCCAAGGTGTTCTTTACGCACTATGCGAAGCTAGTGGAGCAACTTAAGAATTCTGTGGTAGCATCAGGGAGAATTCTTTAACCTTCTGTTTTAAATCTGTGAGGAACAGTGTAATTAATTTGGAACTATTAATTAAGAGGGTGCGTGTGTAGTCACAGTATGTTACTACAAAATGAGCGATAGGCCACGAAAGTGTCCTTACAAACTGTTCCATTGTCGTCGGTGAACTATAGCATAATGCGGACACTTTTGCCAAGCGTTTTTTACGCTAGTGTAAATTAACAGTATAGAAGAATATAGCATTATTATTAATAATTATATTGAAGTGGCAAATCTGTTTGCTAGTAGACGAAACAATATTTTCTGTTGACTGTTTTTCTTTATGCTTTAATGCATATCATCCACATTTTATAAATTTTATAAATGTTGATCTGATATGTACGGCTTATTAAATTTTAATAAACTGGTTCATAGTGAACCCTGCATCTTATTCACCCACACTCATTTTATTAGAAATGTACTGAGCATTAACATTGAAATATGGATATTTTTATCACGATATGTCTTTTAAGATTGTTCCCTGATTTAAGCAAAATTCCACTCACTCTAACTCTTTCTTGGAAGGGTTGACGTGGTATCCTAACGGGATGGTGGCAAAGAGGCAAAATTTTTTCCTATGTGGATACAACCATTATCCAATAGTTTATAAGAGTAGTCACATTACGGAAGGTGCCACAAATTCATACTGACATTGGTGACTCTTATAAAAACTTTGCTTTATATTGTATAGGGTGAGACCACTATAAAAGCTTGTCATTTTGTCATCCATAATTATTATGTACTCCTCGAGACTTTTTCCAGAGTCTAGTACGACTCTTCCCTGTAGGGGGCAGGAAGCAGTAACAGAGTTCATACTTAAATGAAAAGATGTATGACGGTAACATCAGAGGTCTCTAGGTCTAGAAGGACCAAGGAAATACTTTCTTGAGAGTACGGCACTGATTGAGAATCCACAGATACAGTAATGCTCTAGTAAACTTCCATCAGGATTTTGAGCGAAGCGAAAAATCTATTTT
>NC_090746.1:41954296-41961796 GCF_036898095.1 Palaemon carinicauda | reverse complement strand
AAAAGGTGGAACAAAATAAAGGAGAGCTGCATCTCTCAAAGGAAAAACATATTTCGACTTCACTCCACTGGAATATAACCAGGTTAAATATTGGGTTAGACTTAGGCCGGAAAGAAAAAACTAAGGTTTTCTACGTCCTTTTCTCATTTCTTTATGTTTCTTTTCTCTATAAACACGAGAAAATTTTCAGTGAATAACATGGGAAGCGGATTTTTTTATAGTAATACCTTTTTCTATGATCCTGTTAATGGTTCAGAGAATATTAACAACAAAATACTTGGTCTTTTTTAATTTTAACTAGATTAACATATTTATATTCTGAAGTTTAAGTCTTATGTTTTCAATAACACGGCCAAGCCATGATAACACCCGAACATATTCTTTTTTCCCCATTCAACCTGCATCATATTGTTATATGTATCCAATTATGATATACGGTATGACATCTCTCTCTCTCTCTCTCTCTCTCCTCTCTCTCTCTCTCTCTCTCTCTCTCTCTCTCTCTCTCTCTCTCTCTGTGATTACATTTAATTTGCATAGTACAGTGCCTCATTTCCATATGGGAATGTAATATGCAGAAACACAGATTTTCAGTGATATAGAAGAAAATATTGAACACTGTAATTACTAAGTATAACTTGGAAACCTCTACTTCGTTATGGGGTTTATGATTTTACATATCAACACTAGGCACTCAACATAACTACGTGGTCATCAATTTTAATGAGTTCCAGTGAACACAAATTTTTTGTTTGAATGTTACACTATAAAGTTCCAGGGGTTTAGTTTTTACTGTTTGCTGAATTATTCCTTGAATACATTATTTCATATCTAATGTTTTAAACATTGATAACACGGGCTATAAGGTTTTCTTTAATGGAAATCACCCCTTGATTAGCCGAATTGGTAATAATTTTAGCATGGTACTCGCAAGTGGCTAAAGACTTTTTCTATGATATCA
This sequence comes from Palaemon carinicauda, assembly GCF_036898095.1. Classification (NCBI taxonomy): domain Eukaryota; kingdom Metazoa; phylum Arthropoda; class Malacostraca; order Decapoda; family Palaemonidae; genus Palaemon; species Palaemon carinicauda. The sequence goes on along the minus strand of NC_090746.1, from coordinate 41,960,835 downwards.
ATTTAAACATTTCCTTTACAACGAATTAATTCAAAGTTTTTCACATATAAAATGCTGCAAATATTGTCTGTTTTCAAGTCACCATGCTTTGTCATTCCTTTACAGAATGAAAATATTCATGGCACAGATTATTACATATCGTTTAACTCTTGTTCACGGACGTGGGGTATATAATTATTAACACGGGACGTGAGGTATGTTTTACCCCGTTTAAAAAAAAAAAAAATAGTTTTAAACAAAATTTATTGATTCTGAAAACATAAACAGAAAGTACATATTCTCTAGTGTAGTTTATTCAACCATTTTAATGACAAGCAACTGAAACTACATATTTCAAGGACAACTTAAAAAAAAGTATAGAAAAATACTAAAATTTGTACTTGTGTTGCTAAAATACAGTGAGTAAAATCTAATATTCTTGTAAATGACTTGATTCCTGATCCACACACTCTCAGGGTATCGGGGTATCTCAGCTATGGGTATCACAGCCTCCTGGCAGGCACACACACTGTATGGGAGACCATAAAATAATACTATAAATTTTTTGGTGAAAATAAATGAAGTTTCTGCAAAAAAAAAAAATCGTAGAGGTATTCCTGTCTGTGAACACTAAATGATCAAGAAATGTTATTTTTATGTTTTAACAGTCAAAAGACCATATTTGAACAAAAAAAAATCTTCTTTTACAATTATTTACCATTGAAAATGGTAATGAGATATACTGGCAATTTCAGTGTACAGTACAAACAATTCATATTCTCGGTGATGGACTATGCATGCCCTACGCTTACCAGTATGTAGTTCTAGTACTAGTAGTAGTAGTAGTAACTAAAGTTCTTACCTGTATTGGTGTGGGCAGTCCACGCACCAAGTGTAGATGTGTTGAGGGACACACAGGGCGTGTACAGCCTTGACACCTGTGTCGTGTCTTCTGTCTTTGGCCCTGTCACTCAGTAAGCACCGCCACCATGGGAGCCCCGCTGTCCGCCATCACTGTGAGACCTGCTTGATCATCCCTGACAGGTAAGGAATGTTGCAGACTGTGTTGATCACAGTTTTGATGGTTCTGGGAATCCTTGTGTTGAACATCCTCTTTCCTGCCCATGCTTTGATAAGGGCCCTCTGCCATATTTTGCATATAGAAGCGTCTCTCAATTGGTTTAAAAACCTATTGTTTGCTGATTTTCCTTGTAGATTATCACGAGTTGATTACACAGGAATTTATCATCCCATAGAAAATACTCATGGGCCACCTGCTTGTCTTGCGTGAAACTGAGTATATTGCACACATTTGATCGAATGCATCTACTCCACCTTTCGTCTCATTATAAAAACAAATGATCTCGGGCTTGCCATTGGGCATTATGGTTGGCTGTGTGTGCATTGATGATAATAGATACACCAACTTCTTTTCGTTCTTGAAGTGTCCTTGCAGTATGACACCAACGTCATGTCATTCACGAATAAAAATGCACTAGAACCTACCATCCTAGTTCTTGTTTCTTTCATTTCCTGGGAATTTCTTTCTTGTTTGCTTTCACAGTGCCAACTAGGGTCATGCTGCAGTTGTGTAGAAGATCAGTGACCAAGGGCACAGAACTAAACCAATTGTCGGTGGTTACGTTTCTGTTTATATTGTGGTAGGGTTCTGTAAGATCCTTTGTGATCTTATGACCAACGTTTATGCCACCCCGGGCCTGAGGTTGTGTGTCTTCTTTCCCCAGGTAGGGTATTGCTCTCAGCATGTACTTGCTTTTACTGTCACATATAAGGAAAAGTTTGATCCCATATTTTGCTGGTTTGCTAGGAATATACATGCGGAATAGGCAGTTTCCATGGAATGCCAGCAGCTGTTCATCCACTGTAACTGTTTCACTTGGGACGTACATTTTCCCACAGTTGTCAATAAAGATGTCCCAGATAAAACGAATAGCTGCAAACTTGTCCGTTTTCTGTCTCTGAGCTCTCGTGTCTTTGTCATCAAATCTCAAACAGCTGAGAAGGAAGCAGATGCGGTCCTCTGACATGGCTGCACGATAAATTGGTGGGCCGGTCTTGGGGCTAAACATTTCCCTAGTTGTCAGGTGGTTATCCCTCTGGCCACCACTGAAGATCAATAGTCCCGAAAGTGCACGTATCTCATCCGGTTCTGTTAGGGATAACCCTCCTCTCCGGTTAGTATACTTGGCTGCCCGCTGAGGAACATATTTTGTTGGTCCATTGCACTATCTCGTCGATAATATTATCTCCAAAGAACAAGCTCAAGGCTTTTTCTGGGGTGTCTGCACTCCTTGCCTCCGGTGTTGGTCCTGAGGTGATAAGACCAACAATGTTTCGTGCTGGTATCCTTACTCTACTGGATGACTGTGGTCGACAATTCCACCTACAGCCAGACTTGGATGTCACTGTACTGGTTCCGAAATCATGCATTCGTGTAGCCTTGTCTTCTTCATTAGCATTGCTCCTTCGTCTTCCCCTGGCAACAGGAGGAGGCACAGCAGGGTCACCAGAGGGAGGAGGAGGCACAGCAGGGTCAGCAGAGGGAGCAGGAGGCACAGCAGGTCTGCAGAGGGAGCAGGAGGCAAAGCAGGGTCAGCAGAGGGAGCAGGAGGCACAGCAGGGTCAGCATAGGACAAAACTTGTGTAGCACCTCCTCGAGCAGCATTACCAGGGCGTCTCTTACTCACCCTACTACATCAGAGGTAGCAGTAGAGGTACCAGGGGTAGAAGAGGCTGGGTGGTGGACAGAGTGGTGCATTGAGGCTAGGGAGGGGGATGGTAGAGAGTCATCCAGGGGTTGGTGGGGAGTGGAGGGAGGGTGAGGACTGACGTCTATTTGGCTGGCAACACGTGGCTTGCGAGGTGTTGATGTAGTTAGTTTTCTTTTTCGGGCCCTACTTTGAAAACATTGTTCATCCATAAACTCCTCACTATCATCATCACTGCTAGGTGGTTGTTCATAATCTTTGTCCATATCTGAGTCATCTTTCACCTCATATTCAACATGATCAATCTCACTTTCATCATCACTTTCAAATATTGCACTCACATCTGTTAAGCCTGAATTGTTCATTTTTTCATCTAATTCTGCCTGAGAATAAAAAACTTTCTTTTTTCCATCCATCTTTCACAGTTTATTATGAGTCTTTATCTACTTAGTTTATCTAGTCACTGCTATACTATGATAACTCTGAAGAGAGATTATTCAACGCCTGAAAACATAAAAACATGAAAATACACAAAGAACTGAAAACATTCAAAACACATCACACTGCACTGGGGCAAAATATACCAAAATGTTTTTATTGTTTATCACTGCAATTGGGAACAATATACCCACACATATTAGTAGTTTAAAACTGCACTGGGGTATAACATTCCCACACATATTAGTATTTTAAGACTGCTGTGGGGTATAATATCACCACACATATTAGTATGTTAAGACTGCTGTGGGGTCAAATGTACCCAAACTCCCCCCCACACACCCCCCACAAGTGATTAATCACAGAGACACTACCTCCCTCCAATAGACCTGACAGGAAACTGAAGCTACATGGCTGTTAAGCTTGCTAAGTGGCCAGACCACTCAGCAAGGATAAAAAAAAAAAATGGCGTGGGTAAAATATAACCCACGTCAGTGAACAAGGGTTGCAGGTGGATTTGTAATAAGAAGATTGAAATGATCACCTGGTAATTTTGGGCCTCTGCATAAACATAGATTCTCAGTATATACTTTACAAGGATATATTCTCAATAATCCTTGTCTATAAATGAATTCAACCACTTATAGTCCGTATATTGAGACTTTATTTCCTTCATTTCCGCTTAACCTACATTGAGCATGTTGTGTTATGATATCATAAGGCTGACTAGTACAGTGGTAAAGTGTTCGCCTATCATTCGAATGGTGGCAGATCGATCCCAGCCCTTGGATCGGGAGTTTAAGCCGTTTATTTTGGAGGCCACCGCTGTTGTTGGGCACCACAATTGCGGGTTGGGTTTGTCCGGTTGACGTTCTGGTGAGTATTTTTTCTGATGTTAGGAAACTGCAACAAGACACTTTTAATCATTAATTTCTATCACCATTAATCAATAGCTAGAGTTTCTGTCGTAACCATATGTAGGTCATTTAAAAGGTTTAAACGCCGTTCATGAATGATAGAGGCAAGGGAGAGTGATATTACCGTATCAACTAGAACAATGTCCTGGAGGTTGACCATAACTACACATACGAGCGCCCAAGCCCCTCTCCACCCAAAGTAAGACCAAGGAGGGCCACGCAATATCTGCTGATGATACCAGCAGATAGACATATAGGATCCCCGAAACCCACTATCCTTAGCTCAAAAGGATGATGAGGTTGAAGCGACCAATGGAATTAACGGGTTTGAGCTGGACTCAAAACCCAGGCTGGCAATCATCAAGCAAGGACACTAGCACCAGGCCACCACAACCCTTGATGTGTAGCTCTAATGAGTAAGAAGGTTGAATATGTTTTGCACAAATAACTTCTCAAACTTACATTTGGGAACACGTCAACACAAGAAAAGAGGTTAGCCATGAAAAATATAGTATTTGTATAAAAAAGATTGACTATGAGTGAACAATATTTTAAAAATGATTTAAAGTCCAAAGGAATTTTAAATAAATACATTTATATCTACTTCTCCTTTTAGAGTTGAAATCAACTTTAAGTACATATTTTCACAAGGGTGTCCTCTTGTCTCAATGCTATAGAAGAATACGTTCTCCAATTACTGGAACGGTATAAAGTTATGGTATGATTTATTCTTCATTATGAAAGGTTTATATTTTCTCACCCACAAGCTTATTCATCGGAGAGAAGGCTATTTGTAGCTGCAAACTGCTACCTCCTACCTCGAACACCGTCGGTATATTGCGTGGAGTATATATCCAAGTCAAAAGCATTAAAATTGATGACAAGCGTAATGACCATGAGCCTTCAGAATACCACATACTTCTTATACAAAGGAATGATATATGACCACATCCTATTTTGATGGTTCCTTTTCCTCTATGAGTTTGTCGTATATCGTGCGTGTTAAGGAGGAATATTAGCCTTAGTGTGGAAGAGAAAAGTTTTATTAAGGGACTAATTATGATACTAATATAGATCATAAAAGTCTATTGTGGAAAATTTTCTAGTCATGAAATGTTATTCCTATGTGCAAATATTAGATTACCATAAGGTATATTGTGGTTTGATTACAAAATAAAACTGATCTCTGCCATTAGAATTAGTTGACATAACAAAGGGAATGGATGGAATTCAATCATTGATATGGATACATTAGCTGCTTGCTTGCTTTGTACAACTAAACTTGGTTTGCTCTCTCTCTCTCTCTCTCTCTCTCTCTCTCTCTCTCTCTCCTCTCTCTCTCTCTCTCTCTCTCTCTCTCTCTCTCTCTTTATATATATATATATATATATTATATATATTATAGTATATATATATATATATATATATATATATATACATATATTTATATAATATTATATATATATATATATATATATATATATATATATATATATATATATATATATATATATATTTTAATTAGAGCTGGCATAAATAGTAATTCATTGACATTCAAAATCAGTTCTTTAGAGAGTTAAATTTTATCTTTTCAATTTGCATAAAATTGCTTTTATATGATCTAATAATCAATACAATATTGTTTTTCCATGAATAATTCTATTCATAAGTTACAATATGGTCGTTTATACTTCGCCTTGAAGTTATTGAATTTTTTTATCCCTGAAGTTAATAAAACGTTTATCTTATTATTCAAAAAAGCACAGAGATTTGTTTTGACCAATTTGAGGACCCAAGAAACAAGCGCAAACAATATGGGTAAACGGCAAAGCAAAAGATGAACATATATTTTATAAAATTCACCAATAGACAATAACATTTGCTCCAAGTTTCCTTTTGATCTTGGTATAGAATTAACATACAACATTCATATTCGGCTACCAGGTGATACACGAGTCGAATGCTGCTCTGCTGAGCAAGAAAAAAAAAAAAGAAAGAAAAAAAAAACCGTCTCTATCACGTACGGTCGGGTAATTCATGATGTGGAATTAATTTGCGTTGGGTATACCTTAACCAAGAGGAGAACTGTATGAGAATCACCATCAATAGACCTACTCTTACTTTCGCTTCATGAGTCAAAGGTATATGTTTGATTGTAGGGGTGAAGGCAGATACGTGTTTATATAATTTCCCGAATTTGTTTATTACTTCTGGGGAAAAATTATGTTTGATATCATTGGAATTACGGGCCTTCATTTTAATCACACTCCTACATACATACATTCATATATATATATATATATATATATATATATATATATATATATATATATATATTATATATATATATATATATATATATATATATATATATATATATATATATATATATATATATATATATATAGCTATGATAGAGAACTGTGCACGGTAATCTTTGAATAAATTATATAAAAAAGCCATCAATGTCGCAGTG
>NC_090746.1:41927010-41944510 GCF_036898095.1 Palaemon carinicauda | reverse complement strand
TAAATTCCACTAACGTTTGAACAACACTATACACTATACACGATACAGGTTGTGTAAAAAAACTTATTCACATTTGGGAGGTTACACAGTTGACAGGAGAGAGGGCTTGCGAACTTTGGCTCTTTCAAAGGGATAGGCTGGATCTGTTCCGATGCTTATGCATTCCTGGTGCTTGTATATATTGACTCAATTATTCTAGATCCTTCTAGGACATGGTCTGGAAACTTATAGGACAGGCTTACGGCGCCAAAGTTACCAACTAGTAATGTAGCAGACGAGTTCCCACGTCCATGGTGAGGCAACCCTCTCTCAACTATTTTTGCCCACCTACCTCTCGACAATAAAAAAAAAGAGTAATTGGAGAAATTTCATGCACTTTCTAGCCACGTGAAAACATTAAAATCAACTAATCCCTTGTGCTCATTTCGTAACAAAATACGTGAAATAAAAAGTTATTTCTTTAAAAATAACGTAAATTTACATGTACTGAATTGGATGAAAAATACAATTAAATGAATGTCGAAAGACTTATGTAATTTACATACATGACTTTAATCTACATGAGTCGAATTCACTTTACGAGCTAGCTATACATCTCTCAGATACACAAATAAAATACATGCATAAAATATTTACTCTTATGCTAGACTAGCTTTGTAAGCTAGCTTCCACCAAAAAGATTACTTATTCCGGTGCTTAATCCACCAATTCAGCCTGAGATAAATAATCTGCAACCACGTTATCTTTACATGATATATGCTTTACATTCATACAATATGGTTGCAATCATGATGACCACATAGTTAATCTTTGATTATTATTCTTCATCTTATTAACAAAAGTTAAAGGATTGTGAACCAAGTAAACTGTAATTTCTTCCTTCTGTGGTCTGTTCACATAATATTTTTATTGCTCTGATAAGCGCTTGAAGTTCCTTTCCAACTGTTGCGTAATCTCGTTAATGCTTATTCAGCTTCAACGACATAAAACAGATTGGGTGAAGAATTACTTCCTTACCTTCTTGCAATAGGACAGCTTCAATCCCATTACCCGATGCATCCTCATAGATGAGGAATTCCTTGTTGAATATGGCCTTCCTTAAACTTTTTCTTCTTCCTGGTATTTTGATAACGTAGGTCAGATCATTGCTTTTCTCCAAAATCCGGAATGGTCCTTGGAACTCCTTGGGAGGACGGAATCTCCCTATTGGTAAGTAAACCAACACCTGTCGTCCTACGGCAAACTGTCTGTTTGTACTTTTCATTCCAAACCTTTTCTTCATCTTTCTTGGGCTACTTTTCATGCTTTTTAAGGAAAGTTTCCCAATCTCATTGATCCCTTTCCTCAAGTTCTTGACATATTCTCCGTCAGTTTCCTCCATCCTTCCCTTTTTCTGCTAACTTTTCAATCGGTCCTCGTACTTCTCGTCCAAACACCATTTCATTCGGGCTACATCCCAAGCTTTCTTGATAAGCATTGTGTACCTCAAATAACATCAACGTAATCTGATGTCCCACTTATTTTCTGTTTCGTTGCCGTACTCCGTTAGCATACGCTTCAGGATTTGATGAAATCTCTCTAATGCACCTTGGGGCTCAGGGTGATAAGCAGTAGATAGTTGTTTCACATCTAAGAGTTTCACCCCGACCTGAAACAATTTCAACGTGAAATTAGTTCCTCAGTCACTTTGAACAATTTCCGGAATACAGCATACTTAAATTTTTTAACAAAATACGTGAAAAAAAAGTTAATTATAAAAAAAAAATTACATATACTGAATTGGATGAAAAATACAATTAAATGAATGACGAAAGTCTTATGTAATTTACATACATTAATTGAACCTACATGAATGGAAGTCACCTTACTAGCTCGCTATACATCTCTTAATCACACAAATTAAATACATGAATAGAATATTCACTCTTATGCTAGACCAGCTTCGTAAGTATATATATATATATATATATATATATATATATATATATATATATATATATATATATATATATATATATATATATATATATATATATATATTGTTGTAATTATTTTCATGTAGCTATATATATTCTTTGATATAATTTGATTGATCCATTTACATAATGAGTCAGAGCTATTAAGTCTCTGGATCTTAATCTATATACTTTCCAATACCAAAGAAAATCAATATTACCTCCGTCATCTGCATACATAGAATATTATAGTTGAATCTGTAAAAGGCTTGGCAGTACATATAAACAAAATCTATGACATATTTGTCGTGGCTTTTAGATATAGGTAGATATTTACTTTAAGGAAAAAATATTTTTCCTGCTTCTTTTCCAGTCTTAAAGCCAATCAAAAAAACAAATGAAGTCTTGCCTACCTCACTCATGGATTTAACTCAATTTGCAGCATTGGTCTCCATCCAGGGTTGAATATTCAAAATCTTATTGGCGTGAAGACATCCATTGCTTCTCTTTTGTTAGTCCTTTTTTTTCAAGAAGAATATTTCTGGTATTTTACGGATTTTATTTGCCTAAGTTTATGATTCATTCTTAGTCTTCGTGCAGCATATGATATCCTTTTAAATGTCTTCAAATAAATGTATTTCTGTTTTTAAAATAGGTATATATTTATGAATGAAATAATATTTTTGTTTTACTTGAAATTCGTTTTTATCAGAGAAAAATATTTAAATTTGTCTTTTGTTGAATAAATATTGATAGAAACTAAAGTTTGCTAATATTTGATATATTTTTTTTTTAATATTGTTAAGAGTCTCATTTCTAAACTTCTCCCTCTACTTAAATCGCGATATTCTTCAAAGGGAATGGTTACTCAAATATACAAAATCTGTTGGAGATTGTTTCATTGTCATACCATGACTCGTGTCCACTCTGCAACAGAGATATCACAAAACTGATATATAGCCACATACGTATATGTAATCTAAGCCAATTTGATTTCGTTATCCTTCCATTATCAAATGGATTCAAGTAGACATCTTTTTGTGAAAATAAAACAATTATGCTGATAAGAAAGTACTCTCTCTCTCTCTCTCTCTCTCTCTCTCTCTCTCTCTCTCTCTCTCTCTCTCTCTCTCTCTCTCTCTCTCTCTCTCTCTCTCTCTCTCTCTCTCCCGGAATCGTTAAAACCTTTTCCTATTAGAATATTACCTTTCATAAATATTCAATTTAGATTTTATATAAGGTTTTCCTCTGACAAAAATTAAATTAATTAATTTTGTCTTGTCTTAAAAAAGAAAAAAAAATGAAAATATCATTGTTCATTTCACTTAGAGATAATAATCTAAGCTTTCTTCACCTACAAAAGAAACGAAGCAAAAGCAGGTCAGATCAATTTGGTTCCCTAATGGTTGTGGGACGGCAGGTAATTCAAACGCTACCGAAATGTATAGCTATTAGAAACGTGCGTCGGGAAGGGGTGAGCTATTCTCAGTTTGCTTTGAAAGGAAACCTGGAATAGCAAGAATATGTCTAGCTCAGGAATCCTTGGACTGCTTTATTTATTATCTACATATATATACACGTACACTCACACCTACACACATATATACATATAAATTATATATATATATATATATATATATATATATATATATATATATATATATATATATATATATATATATATATATATATATATATATATTAATATAAATACACAGACACAGACACAGACACACACCTATATATGTATATATATATATATATATATATATATATATATATATATATATATATATATATATATATATATATATATATATATATATATAGATATGAGTGTTTGTGCGTGTGTATGTGAATGTGTATATTTTTATTTGTTTCAATTCACAGATTACTTTAAATACCAATATTATTTTATTTTTCCAACATAATTTCCCGGACCTAAAGAATTGCTTTACTTGAAACTCTCTGCATGTTAGGAATATAAAAAATTAGTAGTAGTAGTAGTAGTAGTAGTAGAAGTAGTAGTAGTAGTAGTAGTAGTAGTAGTAGTAGTAGTATGGCTGAAAATATAAGTAGAAGCAAGAGTAATTTAATTATATTTACAAACAATACATTCACAAAATATATAGTTAACATGATTATTTTTTAAATTACTGTGTAAAAAAGTAGTCATACAAAGTTAAGGCTTGAACACCAAAAAAAAAAAGATATACTTTCAAGTATTAGGAACCAGATCAATTCCAAAGTGGTATTTAATTTAAACAATAAATCAGAATCTATGACTGTCAAAGGCCTATAAAGATATAATTACTGTTCTTCATGCCAATCGAATGACGAAAACAAGTGAGAAGAATTGTTCTATTGTACAATATAAATTTTCTCTAAGATTATATAACACAGGATCCAACGTCAAGGCTAGAAATTAATACAAGCAGAATTAGATCATATGACCCAAACCTTTTATCTCAATTTGAGGAATGCCGATGAAGATGCCTTTCGACTTACTTCTCTTGTCAGTTATGGAGAGAAAACACCACAATTAATTAGGATTCATATATTTCTTGATCATCAGTATAATATATTTAGGAGATTTGTGGAACAAACATACGTTACTGGTCTGCTATGATGAAGAATAAAGTCTCTTTCCTTCTAATACGAACTTAAGAACAAAAACTATGGAATATAATCTAAAATAAAGAATGCTATACAACAGATAATACATAGATATGATTTTTGCTTGTGGTGTTATTCTAAAGTGGAAGAAAAAAATACATTTGCAGTACATAAATTAAAAAAAAAAATGCAATTTATTTTTAAACTATAGAGGATAAGTTTACTAAGAAGATAGTCTTTTTTTCTCAAAGTCATGTACTATCATATTAACGAGTTAATACAACATTTATCCCTTCTATATCTATTTTACAACCTATGGGATAAATGGATAAATAATATACAGTATATATATATATATATATATATATATATATATATATATATATATATATATATATATATATATATATATATATATATATATATATATATATATATATATATATATATATATTGTAAAATATTTCAGTGCTTCATTCGGTAAACCAAATGTAAAATACGTCAATTTTAAATATGGTGCTAAGTACATCTGTAACTTCCACCACGTTATCCTAATTACTTGTGGATATATTTTCTCTGGTAAAGATACCTTAAGTTCATTGTTGTTTGTTTACCATTAAATTAACTAAATCTAAATGAGGGTGTGAAGAAATGAAGATTTAGAAAAATATTTATTGGATAAACTAAAGGAAGTAAAATTCAAAAGAAATAAAAACCTTACCAGAATTTGATAGGGTTAGAGTATTGGGATGGAAATGGCGCACTGATCTGTATTCAGTACCAATCCCCTCTTTCAGAACAGAAAGGCCTATCTCTCCTTTTTATTCTTTGCTGAACATTCCTTGACAAGGAGAAAGCAAATAGGCCCTTTTACAGAGTTAACTTTTAAAAATCAGAATTTCATCCATGAATGTTAATGATTGTCTGACCCGCCTGTATCATATAGAGAACATTATATTGAGAAAGTTTCTCCTAACTAATCCATTTGGATATCGTTCACCAAGGTAGTGAAGCAAGTAACTAAGGGGGGTTAAAGTGACTGTTGAATGGGAGGTTGAGGCTGTGGATTATAAATGTATAGCATGCAAAATTAAGGATTTGAATTGCTACTTTGTATATTCATATTCTATATGGTAAAAAATAATAAGTGTTAAGTATACAATTGTTATGTTGAACCAGCATCTTTATTTTTTTTTTCTTAATCATTTTATATATCAATTTAAACCGTATTGGTTAGCCTTTACTAAGTTACATATCAACTACGTTTTGGGTATCATATGTAAAAAAATTCATATATTCTTATCATTTCAAAGTACATATAGTACTATTTGTTAATGATAGTTGTTGCATTAGAAGAAGTATATTGATTCTTCAAACTACGATACAAGCTTATGTAACAGATTTTGAAGCAAAGCAAAAATCTATTTTTGAGTGAGATGGCCATGTCGTCCTGATGGAAGCGTCCTGTATACAGCTTTCTAAGGGATATTTGGCTACAGTGATACTTCCATAGAATTGACCATAAGTCTCCAGAATTCTAACTCCTGACGTAAATTTCCTCAAAATTTTCCTTAAGGATATCGCATAATATCAGGGGATGTATATCTTGATACGACACATGGCAATCTTCACTCCGAATAGCGTTTTCGCTCTGAGGGGGAAGAGTGGCGAAATTGAAGGGGAGCCGTTATCAAGGTTACCCTTCCTCCCCTACTAATACAGGGCCCAAAAGGGTGGCTCATTCCTTGTAGCATTGAGCATGGTGCTACAGGTATAGTAGTTTCGGGAGGGGATTATTACCCAATTCTTTTCTTAGAAAAGGAGGGTCGGTCCATCAGGACGACATGGCCATCTCACCCAAAAATACATTTTTCGCTTTGCTTCAAAATCGGTTTTTTGGGCTCAAGCCATGTCGTCCTGGTGGAAGCTTACCAGACAATTACTTGAAAGTACTGTATCTGTGGGTTTGTATAAGTGCCTCAACCTTGGGTCAGCTTCTATATGGTCATCCAGACCTCTGAAATATATGACGATACCGTTATACGTCATTACCACTAATCATGGAACAATATTAGGGCTTCCTGCCCCCTGCAGGGAAATGTCTTACTTGACGATAGAAGCGTAAGGTTTCTATTCGTGTAGGAACAAATATAAGTATCAATCAGATCTTTTTGTCCATATGAATCAGTACCTTCAGTATGAATTTTACTTAGGAAAATAAGTAAAAGGACTCCGGCTAAAATTATTTTAGCTACATATGGGGCGAAATAAGACGCATTTACACGTTTACCATTTTATCAAATCGATAATCAAATGGAGCAAAAAGTGTAATATAATTTGTAAAGGAATTATACATTCAACATATACAGGTAAATGTTTTCTACCTGAAAAAGGAAGAAAGGATTAGAGGCCACTCACAATCAGTTGAAAAATTATTAAGATAATTTTACTGTAAATGTTGGATAACTATCAACATTGTGAACAAGTGTACACATGGCACTAGTGTCATTGGTATAATTCTGCACCTAAAAAGAACAGTTCTAGTGTCACCAGGGTGACAATCAGTAAAAGGGTATTGCACTGTAAGGTGTCAACACCTTTTCACCCAAATTGAAAAGTCGCAATCAATTCACTGTTCATCGCAGCACTAGACAACAGGTTTTACCACACTAACTACCACCACCACAAAATTTTTCAGTGTGTGCACTTGCTTCGCATAATGTTTGTAAAACACTCTGGAGGATTTCCAACCAGTGTATGAGCGAAAACACTAAAAGTCCATATACTGAAAGAAGTTCAGTGAGGAAGCAATATTTCTTGGATCATGACCTGCAGGTGTACTATCAGGATCCGCTCTATGAATGAAGTAGGTGAGCTTCGCCCTAAGTTGTTTTTGGGATTAGTTCGATCCCAAGGTTTCACCTTTGAAGAGCTGTCCTCCACTGAAGTCTGAAGTTCTTCGAAGATAGACCTTTAGACACTCTACTGGACGTAGAGAGACATCTTCCTTCAGAGGGCACATTCTCCAGGGACCCCACCTGTTGGTGGGTAGCTCGTTTTTGTCGAGAAAAGTAGGATCAGGAAAGAGATTCAGTTCTCCCGCTTCCATGAACTGAATATGGCCCTCGTCTCTTGATAGTGCCACCATTTCACTAACTCTAGCCCCTGAGGCTATAGCAAACAGGAAAGTCACTTTTTGTGTTAGATCTTTGAGAGAACAATCTCCATTGTTGAAGGCTGAAGCATAGTGTAAGACTTTGTTCAGAGACCATAAAATTGGCTTCGGAAGGGCTGCAGGTTTAAGTCTAGCACATGCCTTCAGAATCTTGTTGAAGATTTCGTTCGCCAGGTACACCTGGAAGGCGTATAGAAGAGGTCTAGTCAAGGCTCTTACACGTAGTTATCGTAGTGGCAGCCAAGCCTTGCTCGTGAAGGTGGATGAAGAAGGACAGGCAGAAGTCTATTAAGATTTTTTTCGGCCTTTTTGCTTTTACAAAGCAACGCACTTTTTCCAAGACGATTCATATTGTCTTTTGGTTGACTTTGACTTGTATTCTTTTAGGAAGTCTATACAGCCTTTTGAGATCCCAAATCTTTTCTTCACTGCCAAGGCGAGAGAATCATGAGATGAAAATTTTGGGTTCTCTGTGATGAAGTGAAGACAGTCGACTTCTAAACCAATTGGGATAGAGCTGGGTTCGGTAGAGGGACCAGCCTCAGCTTCTGTTCCATCACCTGAAGGAACCAATTGCTCTTGGGCTACTTGAGAGCCACTAATGCTGCAGTTCCTTTGAAGGATCTTAGCTTGTTGAGGACCTTCAGCAGGAGATTTGTTTGAGGGAACAGGTGGATCCGGGTCCATCTGTTCCAATCGAGGGACATGGTGTCCGTCGCCTCTGCTAGAGGGTCCTTATATGGGCTACATTTCGAGGTATTTTCTTTTTGTCGCTCGTTGCAAAGAGGTCGATCTGCAGTTCTGGGACTTTTTCCAAGATGAAGGAGAACGAGTTTGCAGCTACGGACCATTCTGACTCTATCGGCTTTAGCCTGGATAGAGCATCCACCGTCACATTGCGGAACCCCTGTAAGTGAATTGCTGATAAGGGCCATCTCTTCTTTTACGCTAAACGAAAGATGGCTAACATCATATGGTTGATGTGGGGCCATTCCGAGCCTTGTTGGTTCAGACATCTCACTATCACTTCGCTGTCCAAGACCAGCCTGATGTTGGCTGATCTGTGAGGGAATAGTTTCTTCAGCGTCAAGAGGACTGCCATTGCCTCCAGATTATTGATGTGAAAGGTCTTGAACAAGGATGACCAGGTCCCTTGGGCTTTCCTGTGATGGGAGTGACCTCCCCATCCCTCTGTCGAGGCATCCGTGTGGATTGTCACTGATGGGGGAGGTTGTTGTAATGGAACAGTCCTCGGTAGGCTCTTGACCTTTGACCACAGCTTGAAAAGTGATTGTTGTAAGGTTGGTACCGGTCTTTGTAGATCTCTTTGAGCGTTTGATGAGTATCTTCTCCAGATTCCTGACGCATCTTTCAACTGTGCTCTTAGCACTGGGTCAGTTACTCTTGCAAACTGGAGAGAGCCCAGTACTCTTTCCTGTTGGCGTCTTGAGATCCTGTCGGATTTCAGTAGTCTCTTGACAGAACCCGCGATCTCTCCTTTTCCTTGGTGGAATGGAGAGGCGGTGTGACTTCAAGTTCCAATCGATTCCCAGTCATTGAAACTCCCAAGCTGGAGAGAGGCAAGACTTCTTGAAGTTGATCTTGAATCCCAGATGTTCCAGGAACTGGATCACTTTCTTGGATGCTTGCAGACATGCAGTCTTGGATGCTGCCCACACCAGCCAGTCGTCCAGGTATGCTGCTACCTGAACGCCTTCTAGGCGTAGTTGTTGCACAACTGCGTCCGCAAGTTTCGTGAAGATCCTTGTGGCTATGTTTAGTCCAAAGGTCATAGCTCTGAAAACATACTTTGTCTTCTGTAGCTTGAATCCTAGGTAGGAGGACTGTCCCAGGACGTGCCAGTAAGCATCGGCCAGGTCTATTGAGACTGTGTATGCCCCCTTCGGTAACAGAGTCCTGATGTGTTTAAGGGTTAACATCCTGAACTTGTTGTTCTCGATGAATTTGTTGAGTGGCGACAAGTCCAGAATGACTATGAGTTTGTCTGAGTCCTTCTTGGGAACACAAAAGAGCCTTCCCTGGAATTTAATGGACAGGGTTTTCCTTATAACGTTTTTGCTCAAGAGTTCTAAAGTATCTTCTTCCAGTAAGGGGGTGGAGTGTTGGAAGAATTGAGGAAATGAAGGTGGAGATCTGTTCCATTTCCATCGTAGTCCTTTCTTTATTAGGCTGTGGGACCAGGGCTCGAAGGTCCAACAATCCAGAAAGTGTTGGAGTCTCCCTCTTACCTGTAGCATCTCATTGCTTAGGCAGTCCGGAGGGATTGCCACCCTGACCGCTTCCTCCCCTGCCTCGTGAGGGGTGTCTAGAGGAGCCCCGTCGAGAGCTTCTTCCTTTCGTGCGAAAGGTAGTCGTGTGCCTCTCAAACCCTGAGTTGAACGCTGGTGACTAGGCAACAAGCTGTTGAGGCACCACTTTGAAAGTGGTTAGTGGCTGAGCGACCACTTGGGTCATCGCGGTCATGGTGACCGTGGGATGTTGCTGAATAGGCCGAGAAGGTAGTCTTGTCTTCTTTTTCTTCCGTTTGGGTTGGGGACCAAAACCCGGGGAAGGCTTCCTCTTTGAGGAGATGCCCCACTTTTAGGGAAGGTTCCTATTCTCCGTGGTAGCTTTCTCAACTACCTCTTGAACCACTTCTTTTGGGAAGAGGTCCTTACCCTAGATACTGGTAGAAATCAGCTTCCTGTGTTTGTGTTTCACCAATGCAGCAGCATACACGAAGTTCCTACAGGTTCTCCTGGCTTTCATGAAGTCCTACAACTCCTTTACGAGGGTGGCCATGTGCATCTTGGAAAGGATCGTAAGCATATCTGGGATGCTGTTGTGGCCTGCACATATTTCTATGCAGTTCTGGAGGAAAAGAGAAGCGGCTAGCCTCTCTTTTGTCTCTTGCTACCTTCACAAGAGAAAGTCCGATAGCTTCGGGAGGTTCTCGCTGAACTGCTGTCCCGCAATATCAGCATCCAGTTTTTCTACTGAGAAGGTTAGGTGGACCTCCTTCCATTCCTTCTCATCCCTGGGGAGGGCCAAAGACAGACGCCTACACTCTTCTAGTGTAGGATATGGTTTGTCTGCCTCGACCGGCTTGGCAACGGTCTGAAAAGCCTTCGACGTAAAGGGGAAGGCTCTCGAAGGAGGAGCAAGAAAGGTAGGGTATTTCTTGGTCAGTGCCAAAACTCGCGAGTTGGTATGACCTGCTTTCTTCAGGCTATTCATCAAGAGAGCCTGTGCTTTGTCGTGGTCGAATACCATAACCTCCTTTGGTTCCGTCTCCTCTTTGGACGCTGGTTTGTGCTTCAGCCGGATGAAGCACTCCAGGTAGGCATTGAAGTTCGGCCAAAACTGAATGCTGTTCAGGGATATTGCTCTCAACTTCTCTGAGATGTAGAGCTTACCGTTGGTAATAGGCATGAACTCTGCATACCTCCAGGGATTGGTCTCGGAACAGGATGGCAGGTCTTGTACTCTAGGTCGCTTGTAAGACACTCGGGAGGCGGCGGTCCGAGTTCACCGTTGTCCACAGAAGGACCTTATCCAATAAATGGAAACACCAACCATTGAGAAATCAAAAAACAATTTTAGAATTATCATGATCAAATCAAAATGTAAAAACGTACTTTTGTATTTGCAAAAGTTCTTGAATTTCTAGCTATCTCGTAATCTTCGCTTCCCTTTCTACGCTCTCCTTGCGTAGATTCTCCATTAGGGCGGTAATGTGGGCCAAAACTGCTTGACACATTGCGTCCAATGGAGGGGTAAGAGCCGAAGACGTAGACGGTGTCGGCTCTGCTGCCGGCACAGGCGGAAGGAGCTCATCCACTTCTTACAAGTCGTCGTCTTCATCTCCTCCAGGTGGAAGAGTACACTCTTCCTCAGGATCGTTCAGAAGGAGATCCTTCTCTGTGTCCGTGAACACTTCAGATATCTTTTTCTCCTGGTGGATGTCCATGCCTTACATTGCTTTGCTGAGGTCAGCCTCAACTACGATTTGGACGCAGGGAGGCCCGGGTCGTGATTGAGGCACGACGGCATCAGTTGTAGCTTTTGGGAACAACAAGCTATGCATCCTGTCATTGGGAAGGTAGGGTCCCGGAGAGTTCCTTTGGAATCCTAATACCTACTTGCGAAGCTTCTCGCATGCTGCGTCCCTCGACTCCACTGACTTGGGGTCGTCGAAACCCTCGGCCACCAAGGCCGAGCAGACGTTGCAGTTCTTGGGGTCCCAATACCACAAGGTTTTGGTGGTAATAATGCAGGCGTAATGAGACCTGCACATAGTGTGACCACAAAAGTTCCTACTTTTGTGATTACAGTACGTCACCTTACACTTCACTTTCTGCTCCTCATGCAAAGAAAGGAAATTGAAATGAGTATGCGGTAATTATCAAACTTGATAAATAAAGTGCCATGCATAAATATCTTTTGGTATCTTAACCATTATAGCTTAGGATAGTAAGCTAGAAATTAAATAGGAAAGACATATACTTGTGCCTCCTGTCCAGCCGATTGCTCTGACCTCCCCTAATATTAATATTAGAATTTCCTTACTAAAAGAAAATCAAAGGAGAAGGGTTTTAACTTCTACCGTTAGAATTTAGTGTATACTAGCACTGACCCTTTCATAAAGTATTAATAGTTGGGTAAATTATAATATGATGACTTTCATCAGTGTATTGAAGGAATACTTCACTTCAATATAAGATTGGTCTCAACAATAGACTGTAGAAGGATACACAGGGTATGTTCGAAAATATAAACTACTGTATAATATATACTATAGTTTTCTGTCTGCAGTATGTACTATACTGCAGAAATACTGGCTATTGTATGACCATATACTGTAGTTCAGCTAGCATGTTGCAGCTAGGCTAGTACCTGGCTGCACCGATTTAGCCGGCATACTGCCGGATAGGTTAGTACCTGACGGCACCAGCCGACAGAGAGAGGGAAAGCATGGAGAGAAGATCTACCTTATTAATATAACTTAGTACAATAAATATGGGTGTTGGTATTATTATTCCTACTGTCTTCCTCCGGAATGAGGGTTCAAATTGAAGGAGGAAATGAATCATTCTAGCTTCCATCCAGCAACAAGATCTGCTGCCGGCTACTACTGGTTTCAGAAATGTGGATGGCAGTCTAAGGGAGGACTGAAGAACACTCAAAGACAAAGGGTCTCCCACCGGCAGCCATCATGGTCGGCACAACTTCTCCCGGAGCCTTGCGTCCGATGTGGAAGGTCAGAGCAGCTCTCAAGCGGCCTATGTAGGAGCCCGGCCAGCTCCACAATCTACCCGGTAGGCAGGGAGATAGTAAGACACTGGCCAAACACATGCGATGGCTAGGCTATCGCTAAAGGACAGAGAGGGGCAGGGAAAGGGTCTTGTATGGTGTTGTCGGGAGAAGGCGGCAGGATTGCCGGCCACTTCCAGGCACAATCAGAAACCTCGTTTCAATATCAGCGCCGTCCTGGATGGCAGAGGAATCTCTATTCTTCAGCCCAGGACCTTGCCGAAACAAGATTTGTCCTTTAGACCGCCAGGGAGAAGGTAGCGGCATCGTACCACCACTTTAGATGCGGACAAGGGAAGCTAGGCTTCTTATGTCTACAACTGTAAGCCGGCAGGGGAGGGACTACTCACCTGGCAGCCAAGCTATCGGCATAAAGACAGAATACTCGGAGTTACTGTCGTAAACCAAGCCGGGATACTTATCGGCAAGGGGGAAGACAGAAAAACACTAGCCTAGTCAAGCCGCAGTGTACTACTCCATGGCAAGACCAAGATAGGGTTGTCGCATAATGGCGTCACTCAGAGGGAGGGAAGGGTTTACCCTTAAATCTCTGAAAGAGATGAGTTTCGAATTACATAATTAATTCTCGGAAATATACTATCTCCTGTTGAATTGATAAAACGATACACATGGGTAAAAGGGGATAGTGTATGAAAGTAAACTAAAGCACGTAGGCTAGGATAGCCTAGCGCAGGGTGAGATCTTGGCTACATATATCGCCGAGACTGTAACGTATACGATTGACACATTTAAGGAAAGGAAGATTACATGCATGATTTTATCTTCACTTGTATAATTTTGTCTAAATAGCTATAATACATTAAAGCTAAATACGGGGAACGTCGTTCTGCTGACTGAATAAAGCATGCAAAACAAACGACAGCGTCCGAAATGGCGCCTCCGGTGAACGGCTATGCTCTGATAAACACATTAAATTGATGCTTAATTCATTGTGAGAAGGGAGCTGAAAATTATACACAGTGAAGAATAAATACTCAACTTTCCAGAGGCAGAAGATGCTGGAGAATGCATGTTAAATCCCCAAAAATAGCGATCTAGAACCCTAGATAAGCAGGGAGAAACACCGTGTGAAAGCGTTACTGAATTATGAATGAACCACCATTTTGGGCCATGTAATAGAAGGGGAGGAAGGGTAACCTTGAAAAAGGCTCCCCTTCAATTTCGCCACTCTTCCCCCTCAGAGCGAAAACTCTATTCGGGGTGAAGATTGCCATGTGTCGTATCAAGATATACGTCTCCTGGTAATGCGCGATATCCTTAAGGAAAATTTTAAGGAAACTCGCGCCAGGAGTTAGAATTCTGGAGACCTATGGTCACTTCTCTGGGAGCATCACTGTTGCCAAATATCCCTTACAAAGCTGTCTATAGGAAGCTTTCATCACGACGACATGGCTTGAGCCCCAAAAAACATTTTAAGTAGTCTACTGTAGATTCTCTAAAACCCATGATTTAGCTTTTTCTTCCTGATACAATTTTTTAAAGTTGCAAAAAACATTCAGAACTGCAAGTTCGATAATATTCGGAGTTTATTCTTTTTTTGAAGGTTGTTAAGATAAATTTTTACAAAAAAAAAAAAATTATTTTAAATGTAGTATACACGATTGTAATTTCAGTGAAAACTCGGTGTTGTAATAACTGTGCTTTAATTTCCGACTGTATAAATATTTGAATAACAAAACAATTTTTTTTTTATTCTGAGAAAGATGAATCTTTCCTTATGTGTATAACTTTAAATAAATATTTGACTATATTTGCCATTCTTATTTTCAATAATCTTTAATATTTTGTGTTTCCCCTTTATATAAGAATCAAATAAATATTTGGAGACTATATATGTTCAGCTAGGAAATCAGCTGCGCAAAAATAATCTTGATTAAAATTTCTTCTGAATTTTTTTTTTTTTTTTTAGAAATAATATTGAAGCGAGAATACTATTCATTATTAATAAGGAATCAAATTGGGACACTTCTGATCGGCATGAAAGCTCCAAATTATGTTAGACTTGTAAAAAATGGGTAACAATAAATTCAATATATACCATGAAGCTTTTGGCTAAAATCCATAGGCCACTCCCTCAAGCATAAAAAGATGAATTTCTAATGAACAATCAAAAGACTATAACCATTTTTGTCTGTCATACAGGGAATTTGTCTAGTCATGCTACGTTCAAGATTTATTATCGATATTTTTTCTGCCCGAGACTAAGTGTTTAAATCAGGATAAAAGCTAAACTTTATTCATTAGAATAGTGTTATATGATACGGTAATTTCCTCAATCAACTTTTACTCTTATTAATTCTCTTCTTCATCGAAGGATATGTTTCATGACAAGAGAAAATGCTTTGAAACCTCTGAATTATATATGACTTTTCATTGATACATCAATATCGGGAACTTAGAATGATCGTTGTTTGTTATGATAGCTAATTGTCAGCTGGAACACGATTTCTGAAATAATTTCCTTCAGGTTTTGTACAGTAGGCACCAAAATTGATGCCACAAATAGTAAAAATCATCGTACGTACTTTGTCAGAAACTCTCGTTGGGTTGTCATTCAGTATAGTTCATTCCAATTACTGCCATCCTATTTATCTGGTAAAAAGTATCAGTGACTAACTGCGGAGCCTCAGAGGGCATTTCTTAATAAATCAATTTTTATAATTGGCTCCTCTAATTAGTTAATCAACACTTTGCCTTTGAAAGACACAAGGTTATGCGTTGACGGACTAAACATCTAAAATGTTAAGCCAAGAATAATAGTAAAAATAAAGTTACTGTCTTTTACTCTTTCTTCATAAACAATCGAGGGATATCTATATGTGTATTGTATTGTAAACAATGATATAAATTCCGTTAACTATATACTGTATACCCAGGTCTCAATTTTATAATAGCTTCGAATTCCCTCTAATTGTAATATGCCAACCTCTTCTTGGTTAAGTAAAAGTGTATCAAAAAGGAATTTCAAGGGAAATAAGGGCTAACTTAGCTTCCAAAGAATTAATTAACAATAGAATTTTCCTTAAAACATGTGTAGAATATTTTTATTTTGTTAAATGATATTATTTTGACATACTACTGCGAGAGAGTTATTGCATCCTTTTAATTGGCCGGACAGCACTATATTGGATCTTTCTCTCGGGTTAAGGCTCATTTTCATTTTGCCAGAACATACAGTGAATAGTCTGGCCTATTCTTAAAATATTCTTCTATATCCTCATACACCTGACAACTCTGAGATTACCGAACAATTCTTCCTCGCGTAAGGGGTTAACTACTGCAATATGAGTGTTCAGTGGCTACTTTCCTTTTGGTAAGAGTAGAAGAGACTCTTTACCTATGGCAAGTAGCTCTTCTAGGAGAAGGACACTCCAAAATCAAACCATTGTTCTCTGGTCTTGGAGAGTGTCATAGCTTCTGTACTATGGTTTTTCACTGTCTTGGGGTAGAGTTCTCTTGCTTGAGGGTACACTCGGCACACCATTCTATCTTATTTCGCTTTCTCTAGTTTTTTTTTTTTTAAATTTAATAAGTGAAAGATTTGTTTTGATATTTTTGGATTCTTAAAATATTTTATCTTGCTTTTTAATTACTTGTAATCTCCTTATTTCATTTCCTCACTGGGATATTTTCCAAGCTGGACCCCTCGACAGAATGAAAAGATTTCAAAGGAAAAGTTAGAAATGAACACAAAATCTATGTAGGACATGAAAACAGTTCAAAGGAAAAGCTCAATTGATATTAAGAGCTTCCTTACACTTAGCAACCGAACAATAACATCTGCTAACGAAGTCTGTCGTAATGGGATTCTATCCAGTGCCTCTCAAAACACGCACGTGTCATTAAAATATGACAAAGTAGTGGAGACTTGTTAGCTGCAGCTAATAAAGGCAAGGAACTGTCAGTAAGGGAACGGATCAGTGATGAAATACTGCTCTCACTAATTGTTGTAGGTGTGTTTGATTTTAGATCAGACTTGGTGTTTCCGTCATTTATTTATCGTTGAACTGGAGAGAACTTGAATAAATTCATATTTTGTGTATGAGTAGAACTTCAGTTCTATCATGATATAATAAGTATCATACTCATCCCTTATTATTTCAAGAAATACTTGTGTGAAAAGTGACTTTAAGGTAAGGCATCATTTAATGTTCAGTGCTTTATATCTTATATACTTTCCTACGTTTTGATATATTTAGAAGGCATTTTCTTTATATTTAAAAATCCACGAAAAGGGATACTTCCGAAAGACCAAAAGTATATTATCATAAGACGGAAAAGAGATAACAAAACACTCATGGTGGAGACGTGAGAAGTTTAATTGCTAGGACAATAACATATAGTGATGAAGTTAACTTCATTAGAGAATATTACAAAACATTATTTGACACCGTGCAATGGTATGATTGCATATGATATT
>NC_090746.1:41907010-41919510 GCF_036898095.1 Palaemon carinicauda | reverse complement strand
TGTCATGAAATCACCAGTTTAAAGCAAAATACTCCAATCAATGGTTTTTTTCCATATATGTAAATAATAATTAACCTAATCAAAAGAATTTTTTTTTACACTGACAATGGTGTAACTTGTTTTTATAATATATATATATATATATATATATATATATATATATATATATATATATATATATATATATATATATATATATATACATAGGAACATAATACCAGTGATAAAATTATTATAAACAAGCAATATTATTACTATTGATAACATAAGAGAAAACAAACGGTCATAGCCATGATTCAAACAATTGAGACTGACCGACTCACATATGATAGACTACATACTGTAGAAGATGTTATGAAAATGTATGATATAAGAAACCAAATAAGTTTCATTACTTAAATATATCAAAGAAAAAGTACTGAAAACACATTGACTTTGTATCCTTGAAGACCATAAATAACCAAGACAAAGAAACCATACTTAAAATTACGATTTTCAACCGAAAGTCTTTTAGTCATCTAAATGATAAAATATCCGTCAAACTTTCGAAATATATCCTATTCTCGCCTGGCATAAATATGGTTTGAGAATACTATGTGAACGGAGAAACAAAACAATATTTGACCCTAAACTTATAAATCAGGTAGAAACTCCTCGTATAAGAAAAATAAGTAGATAACCAATCCTAAGAAAAGAACTCATCAGCTGGAGAAAGTCATGAATTATATCAGATAAAATGAGACAACTGAAAAGGGGAACTGGTGTAAATGATCCCAATTCAAGAACGACCAAACAACTTTGAAAGGAAACTGGGAAGTAGAGGTTAATGGGTCTTCTTTGAGATGTCGGAGAGATAAAACGGTTCAGATGATAGAGTATGAATGAGATAGAGAGGCTCACTCTGGATGTAGGAGGAAAGAAAATATAATGAGAAAACGAAGGACTGTATCTTTACATACTGCATTTGTGATAGTGAAAAAAAAAAAAACTACAACAACGATTTTGTTCGCTGAGAAATTGGAGAAACTGTTTTGAGATTATTCAGCCTTCAAGTCATTGATTACAATAGAATAAATGATAGTTGAACAAAGTCTATTTAATATTAATGTTGTGACACTAAATTATTCAGAGCGCACCTAGAAGAATTATCTTTAAACTTAGATTAGGAGAATATAGGAATGAATGTTGATGGGATTCAACCTCACAACTTAAGATATGCAAATGACATATGTTATAATGATTCATTGGGAGAATATCTGATAAGGATAGATTTGAAGAGAAAGCATAAATGTAGGGGTGAAAATGTATAAGAATGAAACTAAGATAATGTTTAATGAAAAATCATACAATACCATTTAAGGTTTATAGACGAAGTTCTATTTATTGGTAATGATTATTCTTACTTAGGACACACAGTACTTATATCTCAAGGATATGAGTCCGAAATTAAAGGAAAGATGCGTATAGGATGTAGAGCTTTTGGCAAACAAAATGAGATTATGAAAAGTAAAATATCACTTCTTTAAAAAGAAAGGTATATGATTAGATGGTCCTACCAGTATAAACTTATGTTTTAACAACTTGGAACGTTACTAGAGCCTTAGAACATAAGCTATAAATCAATTTGATTCGCAGTGAATAGTATAAAGTTTTACGTACAATTTATATTTGATAAATTATATGCGTATTAAGTAAAATAATCTGCCAATTCATGCCAATACACGTCTTCAAGTAGAAGCTCGAAAATATATGAGATTATTTTTCTTATTACATAAGTTTAATACTTTCTGGAGGCATAGGATTAAAAGCTTGGACTTGTAAGGAAAGTGCGCAACTTTAATCTTCTTCCGAAGATATTTTTTCCATTATCCTCTCAAAAATTAATTATACTGTCAAGAACCAGGATGCATCGTACAGAAAGAAATTTAATCTAAGCCACATATCTTTTATTTGGCAAATAAAAGCAATAAAATTCTCTACTTTGAACGATTTAATCTCTCTTGGGTAATGCAATATGTAAACGGAAACATAAATTTGACTATATATTTTGAGGAAAAAGCATTATAAGAAAATTTTATATAATAATAATAATCGTTTATTGTTTATTATTGGCTTTATAAGAATTGTATAGCTTTGGAATAATTATCCGGATTTTTTCTTTCCCCACGAAGAGCTTCGACATTGGAATTAGTATTATGTTAAAACATATTTTATGGATTTATTTACATTGCCAAAAGTGGGGGATGTCCCAAAGATTTATCATCCCTTAAGCTGATACGATTTTATCTTTTTACAGAATGATAATTTTTTATGCTGTAATTTGCTGTCAAGAGAACGGGTCCATGTAGAATTTACGTAAATTTAGATAAGAGAACTAAGATAAAATCGTGAAGTGCACGCAAAGAAAATAAGAAATTGCATCTGGTTATTGAATTTTTGAGAGTCATAGCTTAGAAAATATCCTAACAACTATAATCGGTTTGTTAAAACTCCTAAAAGTAGCTATAAGTAAACTATATACATACATACATATATATATATATATATATATATATATATATATATATATATATATATATATATATATATATATATATATATATATATGTGTGTGTGTGTGTATATATATATATACATATATATATATATATATATATATATATATATATATATATATATATATATATATATATATATATACATATATATATATATACATATATATATATATATATATATATATATATATATATATATATATATATATATATATATATATATATGTATATATATATATATATATATATATATATATATATATATATATATATATATATATATATATATAGATAGATAGATAGATAGATGTATATATATATATATATATATATATATATATATATATATATATATATATATATATATATAAATATATATATATATATATATATATATATATATATATATATATATACATATATATATGCATATATATATATATATATATATATATATATATATATATATATATATATATATATATATATATATATACATATATATAAATGTATATGTATATATATATATATATATATATATATATATATATATATATATATATATATATATATATGTATATATATATATATATATATATATATATATATATATATAGATAGATAGATAGATAGATAGATAGATGTATATATATATATATATATATATATATATATATATATATATATACATATATATATATATATATATATATATATATATATATATATATATATATATGTATATATATATATATATATATATATATATATATAAATGTATATGTATATATATATATATATGTATATATATATATATATATATATATATATATATATATATATATATATATATATTTTATATGTATATATATATATATATATATATATATATATATATATATATATATATATATATATATATACAGTAATTATTATATACAATACAATTTTCCCTTATTTCCTTGTCTGTGGTTAGGATTTATATATTTCTAAATCAGGAACAATTTCCCCTTTACTTCATAATATATAGGCTAATAAAAATCAAGCATTTACATAATTTATTTTTCCTTAGTTTACTTTCGACACAAAAAAACTTTGATAAATAGTATTAAAATAAATTTCACCTCTGAAAAAGGTTTATTTTTGATCGGACACTATCAGATGTGGACTCTAAATATGAGCTCATATGACCACAGTACGCATAAACCAGTTAATCTATAGCCTGCAACAATGAAAGGTCATGGCTTTCCATCAATGCATTAAATAAAGCTATTACCGACTTGTAACGAAATTATTCTTTGGAAAAATAAACAATATTTCTATCCATTATCTATTATTTGAAACTTGATAGATTGCCTACAGTATTTCAGGGAATATGAAGGTCCCGGGAGAGTAAACATATTCTGTTTATTAGTTGCATACTTATTTATTCAGCATTAGGCGAAAGTAATTAAGATTAACCGGGAACTTTTCACAAAATCTGACAATTTACATCTAATACGTTGAGTTCGAATTTTAATTATAAAATATTTCCTTATATTAAATATTCGACTGTATCTACTGGATAAAGCTGCAACAACAATTAGTTTTTGGGTCAAAAGGTTAAGGTAAAGATCATGAAATGGTAAAAAAACGAATCACAAAGTATTTGACCAAATCTCATGAAATTTTATGTGATAATTGGCCATGGTCAGATGACAATTTGATTATATTTGGGAGTGATTGGGTCAAAAGGTCAACGTCAAGAAATGGTGAATAATGTCTTTTTTGTTATATCATGGTCAACGTTTACCTGATTTGCATGAAACTCGTGCCAAAATGTGCAGAGTTCCATTGTCTATCTTTTGATTCATAATATGATATAGTGACGTCATTACCTGTCTTTGAGTATATATTCATATGTTTATTTGTCCGTGTTTTTCTGATTTACATAACTCAAAAACCATTTCCCTGATCTCATGGAATATGGTGGGAGGATTGGCCATGACCCAAGGACAATTAGATTAGAATTTAGAAGTGATTGTTTAAAATGTGTAGGTCAATAAAACGAAAAGGTCAAAAATGTCTTTTTGCTGTATCGTGGTCAATTTCTACCCGATTTGCATGGACATAAGATTTCTAGCTGACAAAAGTAACGGTGGCGAGGGTAAGCACTCTACAGAATGCCCGTTCTAGTTTATTATATTATGGATGATGGTGCTTACGAATACCACCCAAGATATGAAACATTCAAAATATTTTATCTAAACAAAAAAGACCTTTATCATGAAGAATAAGATTAGTTTGCTGATCATCTGAAATATCTTATTAATTTTTTAGCTGTCAATGAAATTTCAATTATTAATTTTCAATTTTTTTTTTGACAACTCGATTTTGAAAAGGTTTTTATTCCGCCTTTCCATATTTAATCTTAAGGAGATTTTATGTTTATAATTACTGTTAATAATCTCTTTTTAATTTAAGACACTTTATATTCATAATAGAAATATTTCGTATAAAACATGTAAAAAACTTTCATTTAAGTACAGCGTACTCGTAAGAAAAAATACAGAATAAAAATGGTAAATAATTTACCTTTATGGATTAGTTGCCAAAATAAACCATTGCAGTCTGAGTCTGGTTCTGAAATTTCGATTGAATTCGATGATGCGACGAAAGGAGAGATTCCAATCTGTTTCCGCACTGAAATCAAATCTGCTTTCTCATACTCATGCTTTTATACAGAACCTAAAATGCTCTGCCATTGAGAGAGTAAGATAGAAATTTAATAGCATATATGATTGCATATACTCTTAAAAATAATTCTGAGTATTCTTTGAGTTTTTATTGATATATGATTGCTAGTAAGTTGACTGCTGCTGTAATGATACAACAGCTGTTTCATGTCTTACGAGTATATCAGTTATAAATTTTCATAATGCTACCAGCATGATTACATCACATAAAAAGTCTATTTCTTCAGCTTTCCTTTGGTAAAATCCAACTCTTGAAATATACATACGGGACTTCTTTTTTGATATTCATGTCGATTTAAGAATATCCTGTTACGCCATGTAACACTGTAATTGAAAATGTAACTGTAGTCAATGTGATAGGTAATATGCATAATAAAGAATCCATAAATTTCATGTTATTAAAACAATTATTTTCAGAAAGAGAGAAAGTCGTTACAAAAGAATAGAAGAAATTTATTTTCTATGGTGTTATGATTTATCATGCACAGATATGTTAGTAGCTTGGTGTTAATATATTAGTTGTGGATTCAAAAACTTTTCAGAGAGATTAGGAAAATATTAACAGCCATAAACATAAATGGATAAGTAAAATTACAAAAATATTCTATGGATGATAGTAAGCCGCCATACCTCAAATATCTCACATCCACATTACGCGAGTAAAATAAGATAAATAGGAGGAATTGTATTCAGTATATTATCACAGAAAGTGAAAAATAACGGTTAAAGTGTTAGGAAAATAAATAAATTTAAATAAAACGTTTAACTATCTTCAATGTTATAACAATTAGGAGAGATCTTACTATAGTATGCTATGATAGCTAATTTCTACCTTATCAGGAACAACACAACTAAAGTGTTCATCGACGTATGCATTACTACAGACTTTTCCTTTAAGTGAGTTTTTTTTTTTTTTTTTTAAATAAATTCGCAGTGCGTCATTATATCAAATATTTTTAAAGATGGAAGAAAGACAATTGTATGCACTGACACAAACATGTATAAACATGCACAAACACACACACAAATATATACATATATATATATATATATATATATATATATATATATATATATATATATATATATATATATATATATATATATATATATATATATATATAAATATATATATATATATATATATATATATATATATATATATATATATATATATATATATATATATATATATATATATATATATATATATACAATTACACACACACACACACACACACACACATATATATATATATATATATATATATATATATATACACATATATAAGTATATATAGAAAGATATATATATATATATATATATATATATATATATATATATATATATATATATATATATATATATATATATATATACATACATGTGTATATATATATATATATATATATATATATATATATATATATATATATATACATATATATATGCATATATATGCATACCTATATATATATATATATATATATATATATATATATATATATATATATATATATATATATATATAGGGGTTAAGTTAAAAGGTAAAGTACACAGGACAGTTGTGAGACCGGCAATGATGTATGGAGTGGATACGAGGGCAATAAAGAAGACAGAAGAGAAAAAACTGGATGCGGCAGAGATGAGAATGTTGAGACGGATTTGTTGGGTGACAAGAAGGGATAAGATACGGAATTAGGTAATTAGGGTACCACAGGAGTTAGAAAACTATCAGATAAGAGCCAAGCAAGTGGACTGAGGTGGTATGGTCATGTCATGAGAAGAGATGAATAGTATATTGGGAGGAGAATGATGGAAATGGAGGTACAGGGAATAAGAAGGAGAGGGAGACCAAAGCGAAGGTGGATGGACTGTATCTAGGATGACCTTCGATCAAAGGGATTCACCGGTAATGAAGTGTGGGACAGAGATAGATGGAGACCGCTGGCCAGAAACATCGACCCCACATAAAAGTGGGAAAAGATGCAGACAAAGAAGAAGAAGATTTATTCATTTGTCGAGATCCATTTTCAAATTACGTGCCTCTCAAAACTCTTGGCTCTAGTTTTTCCACGGAGCAAATTTGGGATGAAAGACTGTCCTTAGATTCCAAACTCATAATTCTACTGATGTAATAAAAAATATATTGAAATCTTCCAAAATTTATAAAAAATAAAAAAATCTTTCCATTCTTCCAATAATCTTTCAAATGAAAGTAGTAGTCACTTTATTCTTCACTAAGGAGTCACAAAACTTTGTGGACCACAGCTCCTCATCACTTCAGGCACACTTGTATTTATATCAGCACCATTTCTTCTTCCAGACTACCCTTTCCGCATAATCACCACTAGATTCACTGAAGTCGAGCAATTAGCTGATTACAAAGGGACAATTGGGAAAGTCCAGCAATTCCTTTCGCCAAACATTTTATTACTTAATTCTCTACTGACTACGGCGGGATGACACCGTTTTTATTCCTTAATGCCAAATGTTTATTTAACATTTATTCCCTTTATAATTCGTTTTATCTAGCTAGGATTATATATAGCTTATGTGTAAGTTATCCATATATCTGAAGTAATTTCTTCGAAAACTAGAAAAGGATATCGTTGTTATTCGCAACTTATTTTAATGGTATGAGACAAGCACATCAAAACAGATAAAAGGATATTTTTTAACACGATAGGATTTGTTTAATATTAAGTTTAAATGATTTTATTGAATTTTGAAATAGTATCCAGATAACAGTTTAATCAGGATTCTATTCAACATCATAAATTATTATATAGGGCACATTCTTTTTGGATCACAAAGTACACAATATACAGTTATCTGTAACATTTAACAAAATTCATACTTTTTTTTGTTCGTGTTTCTATGAACAAAAGGAATATATAATACGATTACAGATAGATGAAAAAAAAAGAATTCAACTAATCAAACCAACACATTCAAGTAAAAATAAAAACAGCCTTTTTGTGTTCAAATCATTCATGGATAAGACCTGTTTCAGTTTTCCTTAATGTTGTTTTTTAATATTTTTGCAGATGTGAAAGTTCCATGTTATAGCGTTATAAAAACCACTCGAAAGGAATATTGAATAGATAGACGGTGGAAAAGCCTTAAAAAAACATTGCTAAATAACTTGCGTGCTGGAGGAAATGAAGCAGATGCACTTTGCTTTGCGAGAAAAAATATCTGTGATTGTGTATGCTAGGAAATGAATCAGAGTAGGAATAATATTTGAAAAAAATTTAGGATAGAAAGAAAAGTTATAATTTTTTTGTTTTTTGCATTATAATTATTTGATAACCATTATATTGTCTTATTATAGTCGATAGAATTCTCAGTATGTTAATGTAATTTGATGGAGGTATCCATGGTACAAAGAAAAATTAATAACCTATATTACATTGTATTTATTTACTAAATAGAAGCATTATTTCATAGGTCAAACAATACTCACACCGAGTAACAAAATTATAATTTGGTTACATTCTTATTCCTTGAAAGGAAAATAAAAGTCAATAGAAAAAAAACATCCGCTACTTTTCCTTTATCAATAAAACCTATATTAATTGTAAAAAACACCTAAATGCACAATAATGAATTTAACAATATCACCTTCAAAAGGTTATTCCAGTTATCTACAAATATGATATACCACATATTTTTTCCGTCTAGCATAAATTTTTTTCTAATGTTTAGAGAAGTTATCTCAACAGCTGCACAAACAATGTCGAAACATTTAGATCACTGGAAGATAATAATAATAATAATAATAATAATAATAATAATAATAATAATAATAATAATAATAATAATAATAATAATAATAATAATAATAATAATAATAATAATAATAATAATTCATCAACCGTTATCCTATAGGATGGGAATTCTTTCAATAATGAGTATTTTTTTTTTATCAAATGCTGAAATTCTTTTAGCATCAAGTAATTTAAGGTAACAGTTTTCTTGCTTTTTTGAATTGATAATTGCCTTCAAAGATGGTTTTTAAACGAAAAGACCTGGTTTGCTAGCGTCCTACCCCATTTAAATGATTCAAGTACTGTCATGAATGGCAGAGGTAAAGGTCATTGACTTATCCTAGCAAGCAGACAAATGCTATAGAGATAGAGCATATGATCAGTGCCTAAGCCCCCTCTCCACCCAAGCTAGGACCAGGGAGGGCCAGTCAGTGGCTACTGCGAAGTCAACAGGTTGACCTATAAATTCTCACAGATCACCCTTCCTTACCTACGAAGGATGGTGAGGCTGCAGCAACCAAAGAAACTAACAAGTTTGAGCAGGAATCGAACACCAATCTATCAATCACCATGCAAAGACGCTACCAATAGAAAACCTAAGCTCTAACATCAGCTGTTTCAGTTAATAACTAATAGCTTTAAATCAGGGCACTTTTAGAAAGTGGTCATTATCATTATATAATGGCGGTGCATTTATATTAACGGAAATTAAAAGAAATCTAAGAAACATAAAAAAATTTTAAAAACCAAGAATTTTTTGATATTTTGAACAAAAAGGCAAGAGAATTCTACTCCAGTTGGAGTTTTTAAGATTTTGTGCTGGAGAAAAATTTTCGTTCCCAACACAGTCTCACAATAACAACTCTTAAGGAATCAGATAAGTTATTATTATTATTATTATTAAATGCTAAGCTACAATCCTAGTTGGAAAAGCAGGATGCTATAAGCCCAGGGGCCCCAACAGGGAAAATAGCTCAGTGAGGAAAGGAAACAAGGAAAAATAAAATATTTTAAGAATAGTAACAACATTTAAATAAATATTTCCTATATAAACAATAAAAACTTCAACAAAACAAGAGAAAGAGAAACTAGATACAACAGTGTGCCTGAGTGTACCCTCAAGCAAGAGAACTCTAACCCAAGACAGTGGAAGGCCATGGTACAGAGGCTATAGCACTACCCAAGACTAGAGAACAATGGTTTGATTTTGGAGTGTCCTTCTCCTAGAAGAGCTGCTTACCATAGCTAAGGAGTCTCTTCTACCCTTACCAAGAGGAAAGTAGCCACTGAACAATTACATTGCTGTAGTTAACCCCTGGGGTGAAGAAGAATTGTTTAGTAATCTCAGTGTTGTCAGGTGTATGAGGACAGAGGAGAATCTGTAGAGAATAGGCCAGACTATTCGGTGTCTGTGTAGGCAAAGGGAAAGAACCGTAACCAGAGAGATGGATCCAATATGGTACTGTCTGGCCAGTCAAAGGACCCCCTAACTCTCTAGCGGTAGTATCTCAACGGGCGGCTGGTTCTGGCGATATGGTGTGGAAGGTTCTCCTACTAAAGCTTAGGACGGGAGGGGAATAGTCTGAGGAAAATAAAGGTTTTTCTTTTTCTTGAAGTGTATTCAGTAAGCATTCACAAGTGGACATGAGTAAAATACAGTGTGTCAGTAGCTGCATGTGTATTATCTATTTCACATGAAGTGGTTAAAATATCCAATTATATAATACGCACTATTACAGGAAATTCAATGATGTTCTCCTTCATATGAACACTATATATCAATCACGATATATCACTAAGTAGGCCTTGGTTGTAGTAAAAGAACTGTGATTATGACTTGATCCTTCCATCATCTGCTACAAACCATGAATGGTGCTGGAAGCATGTGCGGTAGATTGCTTGTGCTAGAATTGAATATCCCAAGCCCTATGCCATTGACCAGCCCACAAAAGGTATATAACATACGGTCTCAGGACTGAACATATAATCATGAACCTGAAATAAACACAACTAAAGCATTAAATAGACTGGATCGGCAGGAGTCGGGGTTAAAGTCTAAGGTTTATGGTAACCACGTTTAATTAAAGCTGTCTTTAATTGGGCATCCAAAGGGTTAATTATTTTATTTTTTGGTCATCTCTGGAAGAGTTCACAAGAGTGAATTGCCAATGGAAGCATTCTTTTCAAGATCGCCCCACCGTTTGTGAGACTTACGCTCTTGCACATAGCTGTTCGAAGCATGCAGGACTAGTATGGATGAATCGATAAAGATCACCCCACTCTTGTGATGACCAGGCATGGGCTCTTGCAGTTTTCCAGCCCGGAAGGAACCACTCTTATGTGGTCTGGCGATTAGGTTTACAAGTACATACAGAAATGTAGCAATGTGTGAGTCAACTCCAACTTCCTGATCAATTGAACTGTGGCACCCTTTATCCTTGTGAGCTAAGGAAGGGGGGTTTATGGGAGTGTATAGGTCTACCTGCTGAGTTATCAGCAACCACTGCCTGGCCCTCCCTATCCCTAACTTAGGTGGAGAGGAGGCCCGGGCTTTAATCATCTGTGTAGTCTCTAGGGCATTGTCATGCCTCTGCCAAACCTATGAACTTGATACGAGGCCGTTTGGCTGCATGGGCTCGAGGTTGATGTGTAGGTGACGTAATTTGGCCTCTGTAGGTGAGGAAAATTTTATTATCTATATAACATACCAAAATGAGAAGATCCCCTAGGAGGCTATTGATGAATCATTAAACATGTCCCATGCATTATGATAGGCAAAGCAGGAGTGATTGAAAGTATATTCTCTAAAGGGGTAGAGATGGAAGGCTTGGAATTACCTTCTAAGTTAATGGGCACCTGATAAAACCCCTTCAGGAGATGGATGGTAAACAATATTTAGCACTCTGAAGGCAGATAATGATGTTGGGGATGTTGGGGATGGGTTATCAGTCTACCTGTGTCCTCATGTTAATACGCATGTAATTGCCACAAGTTGGATGGGATCCCCTATTATTCAGGATTATGTGCAGAGATGACGACAAAGTCCCATTTCTTTCATTTAGCTGCTGCCAAGCAGTCTGGTATCAGTCATCTGACTCTTGAAAACACTTAGGGCCCGGCTGTCTTGATATTGTGATAGATTCAATGATTGTTGCGAACTGTGGTCATCTGTCGTGGTTGTGATTGAAGGCCTTGTGGAGATAAAGTGACGAGATGGCCTTAGGCATTTGTGAACGCGTAGAATGATGAGTGAGGTTAGAAGGAGCAGGTGATAAAGGTGTGGAAGAGTAGCTGTTGTTAATTAGGTGTTGATGTGCGACATTAACCATGAGGTAGTAATGAGGGACAGTATAACGATGATGACGATGAAATTTAATGGGTACTGGTCACCCCCAAACTACAACATCATTGTCTCAGAATCATGAATGAAGAG
>NC_090746.1:41884510-41902010 GCF_036898095.1 Palaemon carinicauda | reverse complement strand
AAAGTTCTCCATGCCTTACTTTCGCTAGTCTCTATTTTGTCATACGGAATAACTAAAAATATACAAATATTTTCTTTTTGCAATATTTTATTGCCTTTTTTTCTTATTAAAAAGGAAAGAATTTTTTTAATGACCTTCAAAAGTTATACACACATAGAAGACGTTACCTTTCTTTTCTTATTTCATTAGAAGGAGGTGTAATTTAAGTTTGAAAATATTGTAAGGCAATTTACGTGTGAAAATATTTTACCATACATAAATCACTGAACCATATACGTAAACAAATAATACCGATATTCATAACCGTATAAAAATGTGCCAAGTTTTGGAGAAATATTTCAAACGAAAAATTAGATAAAAATGGGCAATAAACCGTTCAAGAGCGAAGATCGCATAGCAACAGGAAATGGGAATAGGAAAAGAGAAGGGAGTCATGCTGGAAAGTAAAAAGGTTTAGAATAGCAGGGAAAAGCTTCAATGAAAGATATAAAACTAAAGAGGGGAAAAGATGTTGATATTGCAAAACCGTTGATTAATTCAATTTCTCATTATCATCGTACTAAAATGCAAAGATCTATTGGAGAAAATATTGCTTTAGTTCATATACGTCATGGTAGGATTAAGTAAATAGTTGTCTTCCATTATGTGAATGATCCAAGCTTACCATTAATGGATCCTATAATATAATGTATTTCATCATTGATTTTACCTATTCTTCCAAGTTATCATATTTTGTGAAGTTGAAACACTTAACAGTGATAGATGACCTGTTACTTCTATTTAATCATTACTCAATTGGTAAAGCTGGTGATTTTGATTATATTTTATAAACAATGAGATTATAAGAGTCAATAAGGCTGCAAAATTTTCATGATTCACTAGATATTTAGATTCAATTCAACTATTTAAGGATACAACAAATGATTATTGTACTCCAAATTAAATCTAATGTTGACGAAATTTGGGTTTCTAGTAACTGGATTACGAGGCATTATCTTACCGAAATTAGCTCTTATTATACCAACATAAACTAAGAAAGTTGATCGCGTGCCCAACGATACTAACGAGACCATGGTCATCATAATTGTATTTGTGTTTGTGAATATATACAGTATGTATATATGTATGTAAGTGAAAGAGTGTGAAAAATGTATTATGTCAAGAAACTGTATTTTGAAACAGAGCAACGGATGGGGATTCAGTGTGGCAGAACTCATATACGATCTGACATTATACAATCTTTCTAAAAAAAAAAAAAAAAAAAACACAACTTATTACATGAAGTTAATGAATATATCATTATTTCCAAGAACTAAAACTAATTTAAAAGCTTTCTCGTACTTGATTGTTATATTAGAGAGCGAAAAACTCTTCATTCACAACAGTGATCAAACAATAAAATGCAATTATTCTCCTTTTGTACAAGTTAATAAATAAAAAAAAAAGCATATCATATAATTTTATATTCTTAGATTTGGGCGAGCATATAACATTAAAACGATAATCCTTCTCTTTCGACAATAACGGAAATTAATTTGTAATTTGAATTATATAAAATTCAGGGGAGAAAGAAGTAATATTTTTCCTCTTTTGCTCTTTTCATGCTAGTGTTTATGACTGTTTTTCGAGCGTTAGGAAGTATGAATTCTGTCTCTGGAAGATGAAAAATATCCATTAACAAACTAGGCTAGGGGATAATGAATCTATTCTAGGATGTTGAGAGAGAGAGAGAGAGAGAGAGAGAGAGAGAGAGAGAGAGAGAGAGAGAGAGAGAGAGAGAGCGTTGAATAAATCATCAATGTCCATATCGTTTATCACTAATGTTCATACACAGAAACACATGCAGACACACACACACGCACACACACAGATATATATATATATATATATATATATATATATATATATATATATATATATATATATATATATTTATATATTTATATGTCACCCTTTGCGTCATATTGCGAAGGACTAGATAATATATTTATATGTATATATACACACATACATACACACACACACACACACATATATATATATATATATATATATATATATATATATATATATATATATATATATATACATATATATATATATATATTTATATATATATATATATATATATATATATATATATATTTACTGTATATATATATATATATATATATATATATATATATATATATATATGTATATATATATATTTACTGTATATATATATATATATATATATATATATATATATATATATATATATATATATATATATATATATATATATATATATATATATATATATTTTCACTGTATATATATATATATATATATATATATATATATATACATATATATATATATATATATATATATATATATATACATATATATGTATATATATATATATATATATATATATATATATATATATATATATATATATATATATATATATATATATATATATCATATTCATATATATTCATATATATAAATATATTTATATATGCCATATATATATATATATATATATATATATATATATAAATATATTTATATAAATTTGTATATATATATATATATATATATATATATATATATATATATATATATATATATATATATATTTATATACATATATATATATATATATATATATATATAAATATATATATATATATATATGTATATATATATATATATATATATATATATATATATATATATTTATATATATATATATATATATATATATATATATATATATATATATATATATATATATATTCATATTTATATTTTATATATTATATTTTACATCTCATATATTTTATTTTATATTCTATATCTATATATAAAGTATTGTCTTACACCCATATGTGTTTGTTTTATATCAGCGTCTGTTCAATAACTTTCAACGTATATATTTACCTGGCATGACAATTATATGCACTATATCTAAACACTCCGATGGAGAATAACGCAATGCTACGTAGCAAAACATAATTCTGATTCCATAAAACTTCCTTTTAAGATAAATGTCATGTTATCCACGTGTGGCTCAGGTTCTTTTGTCCGGGGGAAAGCGAATCATGGCTCTGCAAAATATTTGGATTACCCAGGATTCCTTCGTTTGGATTATCTATTGACAGGCTGCTTCCAGTTACATTCATAACGTAACGTTCATGGAAATAAATCGGTTTTTCCTCCTCATCTCTCTTGTTTTTCATGTCGCAATAAAGGTATTGCACATTCACATGATTTTGTGCAATATTTCTGGCATTGTCATATTTTTTGTTGCAGTAAGGTAAAACGCATCACAATAGTCGACAGTAATTATTGTTAGAATAACATCTATAATGAAGCACTCATGATGCCTGTAATGTTGATTCTCCTCCACAAGAAACACATCACATAAAGGAAGTCTATTGAGAGATGAACTTTTTTTCGAGATATTTTGATTCCACTTTGTCATATAATAGCTGTCATAAGCAAACTTTAAAATCTATATTATAATTCTACGCAGGCACATCAGTAGTTAGAAAGACATCCCTTTGAACTGTCTGTACTTCGTCTAAGTGATATTAGAGTTTCAATTTTAATGTTTGACTAATATTTTTGTTAGCATTTGAAGCCAATAATATAAAAATAAATAACCAAGAAACATATACGCAATACCTAATTAACTTTTGAAAAAATAATACTACCGATGTTATTTGTAAGTCGTTACTCGTATATTTAAAGAAATATACATATTATCCATAGGCAGAATTGATAACATAAAAAGAAATAAGAGAATATAAGAAGAATCCCAGAATATTTCTAAAAGAAAGATATTGAAATATCATTTGTCATTGCTTAAAAAGTTCAGGGCTCTGGATATCAAACTTCACACCCCTCTGCCCTCCGCCTGGTCAAAAAGGTCGGGTAATATATGAGCAGCATCAGCAGATTGAAAAGTCAAAAATTTCTCCTCACTGGTTTGGAAAGATGTTAATAAGAAAAGAATTAATACAAATATCTGCGATTAGTGGAATCTGTTTAAAAGACTCAATTAGTCAATATTGACAGTGTTACTCAATGCAAAAGGAAATCATCACTTTTCAAATTTAAAAGGTTTGTCAATATCGTAGGACAAAGTTCTCAACGATTGTTTAGCAATATTAACCCATTTCTTCAACGACATATTTTTCTTCTTCTTCTTCTTTTTCTTCTTCTTCTTCTTCTTCTTAAAACGGATAAAATTAGTCTACATTTTCGCAATCATAATCGATTAACAACAAGGACAACATCCGATAATGATGTACTTGGGAACCATACCTACGTCATTGAAAAGGAATATCGAGAAGAAAAGAACCGATATAGCCTCAGGATTGATGCAAAATATCATGCTACTTGAACAACACAAATAGTGAGGAACGTGATGGACTCCTAAGGGAACTGGATGTAACACAAAACCTCTCACTATGAACTACCAGTCTCTGTAGACTGTGACTGATAATAATAATAACCTACATTTTATATATATTGTATCCTGCTGGTCTCTAGTCACCAAATCATGTTTTAAACTCTTTATTTTCATACTATACTACCAAAAGATTCCTGCTTCTCTCCATCTTACTGTAAAAATAACTAAAATTCCTTTCATGATCACCTGGGAATCAGTATAATGTAAACTCTTATTGATTTTAATTTTAAATTCGTTTACTAGTTATCTATGACGAGCTCAAAAAGAAATTTTCTAAGTATCGATCCTTATTCTAAAAACTAAAAATTTTAACATTTATTTTGAAACAGATTAGTATTACAGCTTTCCCAATTATTTTATTACATCATTGCAGACAACTACGATAAATTTTTTGGACCTTTTTATGGTTGCCCTTGTTATTTTACTAAATTGTTTTTCTAGGTTTATGAATTGGACGTGATGTGGCATCAAATATTCTTTCAAGAATCCTCAATAAATGTTCTTTTCATTTTATTTCACAATAAATAGCACATTCTAGTTATCATCAGAAATTCTTCCCTTCTTACCCCTTTTTACCAAGTCTCGAGAAAAATTGGATAACATGACAAATATATGAACTAAAAAAACAGACAGTGAATAAAAAAAAGAGGGAGAGACGAAATACTATACCAAGACATAATTCGGATTCCCTAAAACTTCCTATAAAGGTAAAGTGTCATGTTTCCCCGAATGGCTCAGGTTCTTTTGTCCGGCTGAAAGAGAATCCCACTTCCGCAAAATGCAATCATTTCTCTTATTTGGATTACCCTGCACTCCTTCGTTTTGATTATCCTTGACAGATTGGTTTTCTGTGGCATTCATCATACGAGACTCATGAAATAGATATTTCTTTACTGCCTCACCTTTCTTGTTTTTCAAGTTGCAATTAATGTATCAAACATTCATATAATAGTTAATCAGTATTTTCAGCATTATCGCATTTTTAGAGTCATTAAGGTAAATTTCAGGTAATTACCCATATCAATTATTGTTAGAATTACATATATGATGAAGCACCTCTATGCTAAATGTAGCCTATGTGATATAACACTTTCAGTCTCTTCCTTCAGAAAAATATCACATAAAGGAAGTCTAGTGAGAAGTCGACCCTCTACTCGAGATATTTTAACCCTTAATCGCTATATGATAATTATCATAGGTAAATTAAAATAACTAGATCAATTAAGCAATTTAATTTCTACCAAAGGTAATCAGCTTACTCAGTTTACGTGAATAGACATATCAGTACTTAGATATACACCACATTCAACCTGCACTCTGCCATGGTCCTATTGGATATTTTCAATGTGTGACCATTTTTTTTTTTAATAATTGGAATCAATGTCTGATGGTAATGAAAAAAAAGGAAAGAAAAAAAATTAAACATCTATGTGTTATCAAAGTAACTTATGAGTCTATGAAAGTAGCTATAGTAATTACTTCTAGGCCATTAGTTTCTAGATTTGATAAGAAAAATAGTATTATCCATATCTCAGCTCAAGAACATGAAGAATATTAACACAATATCAAAATACCAGAAGGGTTTTAAAAGACATAATATGCCCCTGGTTAAAAGATGGGGGCTGTGAGTTCTATCACAGAAGCCCCACCAGGTCAAAAAGGTTAAGACATATCTGCAGATTGAAAATTTCGTAATAAAAATGCAATAAACACAAATATCGGGGATTAGTATAAAAATTTTAAAAGACCTAAGTAATTAATATGATTAATGTTGCACAAAATAAAAAATTATAAAATCAATTTTACTCTTTGCATTTGTCACCCTCATAAGACAAAATTCTTTACGATTATATAAACATATTAATCCTCCCTATCACTGATGACATCTTCCTTTTCTTAAGCAAACAATTTAATTAGTGTACATTTCTCAAACCCGTGTCGAATAATAAACTTTATAAGATCAATTGAAAAAAAATTTAAATTAAGATTCAAGGTGTGTGACACGAGGATGGAATAAAATCTTAAAAAAAATTATGTGTCTATGAAACATTATGCAAATGGGAGTTAATTTAGGCCACACCCCCACCTCCTTGTTATCCTGCCAAATTCCTTGTTCTAAGTTTATGAATTTAACGTTAACTGTCATAAAAAAAATATTAAAAAATCGTCCAAAAAACATTTTTTTTTTGTTTGATTTCACGGGATATACCAGATAATCTCCCTAATCATTTGTACTTTTTCCATGTATACATCAGGTCCTCAAGGATATCTGTGTTCCTTCTTTCCCTTTTTTCAAAGTCTCTTGAACATTCCCATATTAAATCCTGAAAACCTGGTTATACCAATATTCATTTGTTTAGTGCTTCATTTACTTTAAATAATATACCTACAGTACAAGTATTCCCCCAACACTCCATCATTCCAATTTTTTTTTTTTTTTTTTTTTTTTTTTTTTTTTTAAAGACGCCCATAATAATCATCCCATATACCCTTTAAGAAACCATCTTTTCGTGAGATATTTTCTTCACTACCTTTGGTGACAACTGACTGACCCAGATTTTCTCTTGCATATTCCCTTAAGTTTGTTCCTCTTCCTTATCATAGCCTTCTAGTCATATCTTATATAGCTCTTTGAATGGATATTTTTAATATGTTTAGGAATGTGCATCTGAATTCTATGAAGGAAAAGTAAAAATTCTGTTAACCTAATTATATGTAGTAGAACAAAAGATCCTTAAGCATTTGCACTTTTCCTGTATATTGCCAATATTTGGGAGT
Source organism: Palaemon carinicauda (assembly GCF_036898095.1). NCBI lineage: Eukaryota > Metazoa > Arthropoda > Malacostraca > Decapoda > Palaemonidae > Palaemon > Palaemon carinicauda. The sequence goes on along the minus strand of NC_090746.1, from coordinate 41,894,761 downwards.
AATCTTTACAGTCATAGAGATTTCATTTTTTTTCTACTGTTTTATATTGTCCCGCTTAGAATAGATGAAACAGAGAAAGGGATATTCTGAGAGATTCAGAGATTGGACGATTAAAAAAGGAAAGAGAGAGAGAGAGAGAGAGAGAGAGAGAGAGAGAGAGAGAGAGAGAGAGAGAGAGAGAGAGAGAGAGAGAGAGAGAGAGAGAGAGAGAGAGAGAGAGAGTATATGACACACGAGAAATCAAGTTTTTATTATTAGGTAATTACGTCACGATTAGGTCCAATTTTAGCAACATCCTTCAGGGAAAAAGGATGAAAGCAGAGAGACATGTAGGCTAAGGAATAGTCAATCAAATGAGTCGTCATTGCTCATAGAAAACAGGATCAGATCAATAGCGGCAAACCATAGAGAGAATAATGTGGCGAAAGCCGTCACAGTGATAGATCGGTTCCAATTTTCTTTCATTGGCTGATTCCAACTTTTCTATTGTGAAAAGGGATTTTTGGCGGCCACAATCGACAAGGAAATTTCCCGTAGTCTGCTAGTTACGATGCAGTTTAGAACTGATGCGTTCTCTCTCTCTCTCTCTCTCTCTCTCTCTCTCTCTCTCTCTCTCTCTCTCTCTCTCTCTCTCTCTCTCTCTCTTTCTTTGACTGAAGATTATGGAATGGATAGCCAGTTTCCTTAGGATCCAACATATTTTGAGTGTATTAAGAACGCACCCAGTAACTGAAATTTTTTATTTATATCACACCCTCACACAGAAACAATATAGATAGATTATCATAAAGTTACTAGGAAAATAAGAATAAGGAGGAAAATATCTGTAAACAATTCGTAATAAATCTATAAAATTTTAGCATTTTATGTTAAAACTTAATCGAGTAATGTTTTAGAATAAACATCAGAAACTCTTTCCTAAAAATCAAGTAATTTTAGAATAATAAAAACAATTTGCGTTGAAAGGTCCAAATATTCTTGCAATAGGATATATCAAAAGATTGCAATTGACAAGAAAAGCTATTTTACCAGTTCTATTGCCCTGCAATTTACCAGGAATACGCGTTCATTAGAAAATAGTGAATTAGAATTGAACAGATTGCTAACTTATGAACGAATATAATTTGTCCCCCTTGTTCAAGAATCGCTATTACAAAGGGAGATTTTATAGTTCTATTTTTGGGCTTAGGCCATGTCCTCCTGATGGAAGTTCCTTATAGGTAGCTTTCTAGGGTATATTTGACTGCAGTAATATTCCCAGAGAATTTTACCTTAAGGTATCCAGAATTCTAGCTCCTGGAGCAAGTATCCCTAAATAATCTCACAGGGATATCGCATAATATCAGAGGACGTATTCTTGACACGTCACATAGCTATCCTCACCCCGAACAGTATTAACGCTTCAAGGGGTTACAGTGACAAGAATCTGAAACGAGAATGAAAAGAGAGCCGCTCATAAGGCATCTCTCCCATTCCGTTTCCAGTGTGTATCTGATGAAGGCGGTAGCGCCCTCTTTATTTCTTTTTGTGTAGCTCTACTACTCGGTGTTTTCCCTTGTGTTCTCTCGTTATTTTGGATTTAATTCAACATTTTGATGGCTTCTCTGGCCTCTTCTGCCTCTGGAAAGTTGAGTATTATCTTTACTATGTATAAAGGCAAGCTCTTGTCGTTTTGAATTATTCAAAAGTGATTTTAACGTAAACAAGAGCTGTTGCCTACCGGAGGCATCCTGGATGCTATCGCTCGCTATTCATGGGTCATTTAGTTAGCTAGAGTGACATTCCCGGTTTGATATGCTTTAATAATATAGCTATCTAGCTCCTCTAGGAATGCTTATATTATGCCGTCAGTTTTCAGTTCGGTGATTTAGGTAACCGATCTTGCCCTTCGCGAGGCTTAGTAGCTTAGGCGTCTGGCCCTAGTTATTTCATGCATGATATAAGTTTTTTCCGAGTGTTAAATGATTGAAGCTATAGTCATATATTTTATACATGTAAGATATTGTTGAATGTTTTTTCCAAGTTTGTATACGAGAGAGTTTCGGTGAATTAGGTAATCAGTTCTCACCTTACCTAGTCTAGTATTCTAGGTACAGTAGTATACTTTCGCACATCCCCGATTGCTCTTTTCTCCTCCGGAGGCTAAGTTCAATCCCTCTCTCCCTCTGTAAGCATTTGGCTTAATCCTAGTAGTTTTATCTGTATAATAATTCAGGTATAAATATTCAAGGATATGTCTGTCCTGACCTGATAACCAGACTGACTGTTTTTTTGGGTTAGGGCAGAACATTAGAGTTTCTAGTCTGTGGTCTGCTTCTTCCGAGCATAGAGAATGAGTCTCCTTTGCTAGGTTAGGGGCGGACACAGGAAGCTTTTCTTCCCTAGTCATGTCGGAAGGATTCTGTAAGAGATGATTCCTTCCTCTTGTGGTCTAGCGGACTGTCCTGTGTTGTTTTTCTCGGGCTGGAGAATGAGTTTTCTCTGTTGCCCAGCGAAATAACTTCACCTAACTTTGTTCTGGTTGGGAGGAGGATAGCAAGTATTGCCAGTCTCCCCCCCTAATAGACAACTCTTTGTTAGGATGAGCTTCCCTAACTACTGAGTGTGTCTCTTGCTAGAACGAAGTCTATAGGACCCTTATCCCTTTCCCACCTCTCTTTCTTTTGGCCACAGACCTACTTCTGTACCTAGTGTAGGTTAGGAGGGAGGACCGGCTTAGCTCTCTGCCGGCTGGCATTTCGCAGGCAGAGGCCCTTTGTTCTTACAGAGTGAACCCCAGACCTCCCTTGGTCTCCCTTCCATGTCTGCCGGTAGAGCCCGGCAGGCTATGGATTCTTTGGAAGCCTGAATGCTACATTTTCCCCTTCCATAAATTCACTCTTTCTGGATGGAAGGTCGTATGGCTATGCCGCCTCATAACCTTACATCCATACTGTTTCTCTGGCTATTGTGTGGTACCCATAACCCGGCTGTCAGCTTAACAGCCGACAGCCGGGCAGGTGGAGGTTCTCTGGTTTTTGGGTACTCCCGGCGGGCATGGGTATTATTACCTTTGCCTGCCGGCAGTGGAAACACAGCCCGAATCTGCTGGCCACTACGATTAGCGGCCGGCAGCCGGGTATTAGTGTTTTCAGCTGTCGGCTGGCAATGATTGCCAGCCGGCACACAGTTGCGAATCAGTGGCCTGCCGCCTATTAGTTAAAGATAGTATATCTTTTAACTATACAGGGGTAGATGCCGGCCGGCACAACAGCATGCGATGTACAGTAGTTACTATATTTGTAGTGTAGTACACACTGCATTAGTAGAAACTGCTGTACAGAGTTTGTGATATCACTAAAGTTCTTCATCATACTTAATGTTATCTTGTACAGACCTTTGTTGAGACCGTACAATATATAGAAAGTAAGTTCTTTCTGCATTCTTTCTATCCCGTATATTAAAACTTTATCTCGAGGTGTGAACTACACCTTAAATTTCCGTTTAGGAAATTACATAAGGTATTCTAGAATAGAATTAACCTTAGTTTTAATATCTCGGGAGGTTTCAGCAATTGACTGGGCAGGAAATAAAAGTATGTGTCTTTAATTCTTTCTTTTATAGCTTTTCTATATAAGCTAAATGTTTCAATATAAATGAAAGCTTTCACTTGATACTCATGGATTTTTCTTCTCTATACAGGAGGACCATCCGAAGTGTTGGAGTATGTTCTGTAATGTCCGCAGTAAGAACTTCTGTGGACATCAACTTTGCAGGAGGCACGCAGCATGCGCAGCCTCCAGAGGTGATCTCCGGTATTTGGACCATCAGGTTTTTACAGTTTGTTCTAACCTGATAACCAAGGCTTTTTACGACCCTAAGTCGACGGAGTCAAGGGATGCTGCCAGGGAAATGTTACGATCCTGGGTGAGGGGTTTTCAGAAAAACACATCAGGCCCCTACCTTCCAAATGAGAAGATGAGGGCCTACCTTTTTCCTTAAGCATCGGCTGATGCAATCATCCCCCAGCTTTAGGTGGAGATACCAACTGCCCAGAATCCGGTAGATTTTGAAGTCTCGGCCGCCCTTCAAGACATCCAATTGGACGATAGGATGTCGGAGGTGTCGGATTCTACAGAGTTAGACCTTCAAGGAGAAGGTCAGGAGGAGGAGCTGTCTCAGGCTCCTCAAGTAGAAGAGGAAGAAATCGACGAGGTGTCGGTTACATCGGTTCCGGACCCAGCACCTGTTCCTTCTACATCGTCTGCTATCCCAGATGAACTGGGAAGAACTCTTTCTTCCATTGTTGAGATGATCCAACAAACTCAAAGGATGAATGATAAGAAGGAAGCCGCAATGAAACTGGAGATACGTAGAATTGCAGCATCACGTGGGCCCCAGAAGTGGCTCAGCGTGAAGGATCTTCCTTTGTGCTCGGATACCAATCCTTGGAGGTATGCCGATCACATGCCAATGACAACCGGGAAGATCGTGATCTCAGAAAAGTTGGGAGCCATTCCCCTGGAAGAAGTGGAATTTTGGCCCAACAAAGATTCTTATCCGGACTGCTATGTCCGTGTTAGGAAGGAGGCAGCCTCAAAGGAGGAGACAGAGCCAAAGGAGGTCATAGTTTTTGACCATATTAAAGCTCAGACGTTACTAGCAAGCTCGATGAAAGAGGGGCTTCACTAACTCAAAGGTGCCCGCCTTGAGTAAGAAGCTTCCCTCCTTTGTGGCCTCTCCTACCAGAGCCTTTCCCTTCTTGGAAAAGGGATATAAGGCAGCCTTAAAGGCGGTGGAGGCAGGGAAACCATGCCCCTCCTTGGAGGAGTGCAAGCCGTTATCTCTGACCTTGCCCTTGGACCAAGAAGACTGGAAGGACGTACACCTTACCTTTTCAGTCAGGAAGCTGGAAGCTGATATTGCTGAATGCCAGTTTGGTGAGGCACTTCCAAAACTGTCGGAGGTTCTCTTGCGTAGAGAGCAAGAGACAAAGGAATGACTTGCGGCATCGATGTCATTGCTAACGATACTAGAAACGATGGTAAGGGACCCCAAGAACCAGGGTTGTTCATGGTTGTGGCCAAAACCCATCTGGCCACAGTTACGAAGGATCTCTATAGCTTTATTAAAGCTAGGAGAGCCTGTAGAGAGTTCGTGTTCGCCTCGGCTGCGGTGAGGCAAGAATCGAGGAAACTGATTTCCTCTTGTATTTGTGGTAAAGACCTCTTTCCAAATGAAGTGGTTAAAGAGGTAGTAGACAATGCCGCAACAGAGAATAGGAACCTTCTCAAAACGTAGGGATTAGATCTTAAGAGAAAGTCTTCTCCGGATGAGGGTCCCCAACCCAAGAGGAGGACAAAAAAGTCCTAGGCCATCCTCTCCGCCGGCTAAACCCCTACCGACAGCAACATGAACAACAACTTCCTGTGACCGCGGTGCCTCAGATAGTGGCACAACCTCCAACCACGCACAAGCTGGTACCTCAGCAAGTGGCAACTCAGTTGCCAGTTTTTAACCCAGCCTTCGAAAGGCAGACTTCTTCCTTTAGTTTGAGAGCTAGAGGAACAGCCAGAGGTTCTTCTAGACGCCCTTCAAGAGGAAGGGGATACAGGGGAGGACGCGGTCAAGGAGGCAAGGCCTCAGGTCCACAACAGCAGAAGTAAGATACTTTCAGTAGGAGGGAGACTACAGCTATTCAGGGATTGCTGGACCTTCGATCCCTGGGCCCACAGCCTAATCAAAAATGGACTAGGTTGGAGCTGGAGCAGTCCTCCACCTCAATTTCCTCAATTCTTCCAACACTTATCCCTGTTCTGGAAGGATATGTCCGAGAACTCTTAGACAAAAGAGTAATCCGGAAAGTTAAGTCCATAAAATTCCAAGGAAGGCTGTTTTGTGTTCTAAAGAAGGACTCAGAAAAACTCAGAGTCATTCTAGACTTGTCGCCACTCAACAAGTTCATAGTCAACTACAAGTTCAGAATGCTCGCGCATCAACACATAAGGACCCTACTGCCCTGAAGGGCATATACTGTCTCTATAGACTTGTCTGACGCTTATTGGCACGTTCCAATTAATCGTCACCTCTCCTTCTACCTAGGCTTCAATTTACATAGAAAACTTTACGCCTTCAGAGCCATGCCTTTCGGGCTAAACATAGCCCCAAGGATTTTCACGAAGCTCGCGAACGCAGCCGTCCATCAATTACGCCTAAAGGGGGTCCAAGTAGTAGCCTACTTGGACGACTGGCTGGTGTGGGCAGCATCCAGGACAGAATGCATGCAAGCTTCTAAGATAGTGATCCAGTTCCTGGAACATCTGGGATTCAAGATCAACATCAAAAAGTCTCGACTTTCTCCAGCTCAAAAATTTCAGTAGTTGGGAATCCACTGGAATTTGAAGTCACATTAACCTTCCATTCCTGGCAAGAAGAGGAAAGAAATAGCAGGATCTGTCAAGAGACTATTGAAATCCAAACGGATATCAAGACGCGAACAGGAGAGAGTGCTGGGCTCTCTACAGTCTGCATCGATAAGAGAGCCAGTGCTAAGAGCACAGCTTAAGGATGCAACAGAAGTCTGGAGAAAATACGCATCAAACGCGCAAGGATATCTAATAAGACCACTACCGACTCGACTGCGAACGCTTCTCAAGCCGTGGTCCAATGCCAAGCAATTGAAGAAATCAATACTTCTTCAACCTCCTCCCCCGTCAGTAACTATTCACACAGACGCTTCAAAGGAAGGCTGGGGAGGTCACTCTCATCAGATGAGAGTCCAAGGAGCCTGGTCCAATCTTTTCAAGTCGTTTCACATCAACTTTCTAGAAGCCATGGCAGTACTTCTGACACTAAAGAAAATTTCTCCTCGCCACTTGACCCATATAAGACTGGTTCTAGACAGCGAGGTGGTAGTGAGATGCCTGAATCGACAAGGGTCGAGGTCACCTCAAATCAACCAAGTGATGTTGGCCATATTCCGTTTGGCGGAAAGGAAGAAATGGCACCTGTCAGCAGTTTACATTCAAGGGTTCCGCAATGTGACAGCGGACGCTCTATCCAGGTTTACACCTATAGAGTCAGAATGGTCCCTTGACGCAGGATCGCTCTCCTTCGTCTCGAGTCAAGTCCCAGAGCTGCAGATAAACCTCTTTGCGACGAAAGAAAACAAGAAAATTGATCGTTACGTGTCTCCATACGAGGATCCGCTAGCGGAGGCAGTGGACGCTATGTCCCTGGACTGGAACAGATGGTCCAGTAGTTATCTGCTCCCTCCGCACCACCTACTTTTGGAGGTTCTCGATAAGCTGAGATCCTTCAAAGGGAAAGCAGCAATAGTGGCCCACAAGTGGCCAAATAGTGTGAGGTTCCCTCTGGCATTTGAACTACAACTAAAATTCATACCGCTACAGGATCCATCCCTGTCTCAGCGAGTACATAAGTCTACTGTCTTCGCTTCATCACAGAAAACAAGGAACCTACATCTCATGATTGTCTCTCCTTAACGATGAGAAAAAGAATAGGTGTTAAAAGTCAGTTCAAACTTTTGGAGGAAACCAGAAGACATTATGAGGCTTCAGGGAAGAAACATATATCCCTTGTCAAGGCGAAGAAACCAAAAGAAACCTAGACAGATTTCTATTTATCATTCTTCATTGACCTTCATGGGTAAGGTTTAGCAGCCAACACAATTCTTTTGTTCAAGTCTGCCTTGACAAGACAGATACCATATGCCTTACAGGTCGACCTCTCTAACGACGTTCTTAGTGAACTACAAAGGCCCATGCTAGGCTTAGCCCTTCAGCGCCTCCAAGGACCCTTTGCATGGTCAGTAGATAAGATTTTTCATTGTGTATAAATAATGAACGATGAGGAATGCGCTTAGAAGGCCTTGAATTTTAAGTCATATTTCAGCTTGTATTCGCTTTGGGGGCCACAGTTAATGAAATAGTGGCTCTCTCTAGAGAGAAAGGCCACGTCCAGTTCTTGGAGGGAGAATTGAATCTATTTCCAGACCCAACGTTTATTACCAAGAACAAGCTACCCACCAACAGGTGGGGGTCCCTAGAGAATTTGCCCTCTGAAGGAAGATGCATCTCTATGTCCAGTGGAGTGCCTAAGGTCTATCTTCATAGAACTTCAGACTTTATGGGGAGGACAGCTGTTCAGAAGAGAGACCCTGGGTTCAAAGTTATCTATAACTAGGGTGAAACTCACCCGTGTTATTCGCAGAACGGATCCCAGACAGTATACCCGTTAGTCATGATCCGAGGAAAGTTGTCTCTTCCATAAAATTTCTTTAATTATATGGACTTTGAACATCCTTGTTTGTACACCAGCTGGTAGTCACCCAAGGTGTTCTTTACGCACTATGCGAAGCTAGTGGAGCAACTCAAGAATTCTGAAGTAGCAGCAGGTAGAATTTTTTCAACTTTCTGTTTTAAATCTGCGAGGAACAGTTGTAAAATTAAATAATTTGGGATGATTAATTAAGAGGGTGGGTGTGTAGTCACTTTATGTTACTACACACTGAGCGATAGGCCACGAAAGTGTCCTTACAAACCTGTTCCATTGTCGTCAGTGAACTATAGCATAATACGGACACTTGTGCCAAGTGTTTTTTACGCTAGTGTAAATTAAGAGTATACAGACTATATCATTATTATTAATAATTTCAATTGAAGTGGCAAATCTGTTTCCTAGTAGACGAAACAAATATTTTCTGTTGAATGTTTTTCTTTATGCCTTGACGCATGTCATCCACGTTTTAAAAAAATTTTAAATGTTGATCTGTTGTGTACGTTTATTAAATTTTAATAAACTAGTTCATAGTGAACACTGCGTCTTATTTGCCCACACATTTTATTAGAAAATGTACTGAGCATTAAGATTAAAATATGGATATTCTTATCATGGTATGTCTTTTAAGACTGTTCCCTGATTCAAGCAAAAGTCAACTCACTCTGCCCCTTCCTTGTAAGGGTTGACGTGGTACCCCTAATGGGATGGTGGCAAAGAGGCAAAATTTGTTCCTATGCGGATACAACAATTATCCAATAGTTTATAAGAGTAGTAACATTGGGGAAGGTGTCACAAATTCATACTGATATTGGTGACTCTTATACAAACTTTGCTTTATATTTTATAGGGCAAGACCACTATACAAGCTTGTCATTTTGTCATCCATAATTATTATGTACTCCTTGAGACTTTTTCCAGAGTCTAGTACGACTCTTCCCTGTAGGGGGCAGGAAGCACTAACATAGTTCATGCTTAGATGAAATGATGTATGAAGGTAACATCATAGGTCTCTTGGTCTAGACGGACCAGGAAAATACTATCTTTAGAGTACGGCACTGATTGAGAATCCACAGATACAGTAATGCTCTGGTAAACTTTCATCAGGACGACATGGCCTGAGCCCCAAAAAAACGGATTTTGAGCGAAACGAAAAATCTATTTTTGGGTGAGGTAGCCATGTCGTCCTGATAGACCCACCCTTGCTTTTATTGTAAAAGGGCTTATTGACCCCCTCCCTATAATACAGTACCTGTAACACCTCGTATATCGCTACAAGGAATAAAGAGGGCGCTACCGCCATCATCAGATACACATTGGAAACGGAATAGGAGAGATGCCTTATGAGCGGCTCTCTTTTCATTCTCGTTTCAGATTCTTGTCACTGTAACCCCTCGAAGCGTTAATACTGTTCGGGGTGAAGATAGCAATGGAACGTGTCAAGAATACGTCCTCTGATATTATGTGATATCCCTGTGATATTATTTAGGGATACTCACTCAAGGAGTTAGAATTCTGGATACCTTAAGGTAAAATTCTCTGGAAATATCACTGTAGTCAAATATGCCCTAGAAAGCTACCTATTAGGAACTTCCATCAGGATGACATGGCTACCTCACCCAAAAATAGATTTTTCGCTTCGCTCGAAATCCGTTTTGTTCGTAATCGCAAAGGATTTTTAGGTTTCACATATAAGTTTTTGTTTACATTAAATATAAAATAAGTATATTTCGAAAAGGAAATTGTGGGTTAAATAGATAAATATCAAAAGCAAAGAATCACCATACTATGCCATGCATCCGTAAATAAACACACACCCACGCATACGCACACAAGTATATATATATATATATATATATATATATATATATATATATATATATATATATATATATATATATATATATATATATATATATATATATATATATATATATATATATATATATATATATATATATATATATATATAGA
>NC_090746.1:41872010-41874510 GCF_036898095.1 Palaemon carinicauda | reverse complement strand
ACACATATACATATATATATATATATATATATATATATATATATATATATATATATATAATATATATATATATATATTTGAATAAGTATATACAGTATATACAATATACATACATACAAACATATATATATATATATATATATATATATATATATATATATATATATATATATATATATATATATATATACATATATATATGTATATGTATATGTATATGTATATGTATATATATATATATATATATATATATATATATATATATATATATATATATATATATATGGGTAAGCCTTTACTTATGCTTCTGGCCGCATAAATATTGAATTTATATATTTTTTTTTCACTCAACCCCATTACCACGACATCAAAATGAGTAACAATTGAAAGATCATCCTTATATAGGAGCTGACTTCTCAGCCAACATCATTCATGACCGAAAAACATGGCTTGGCATCAAAAAAGAAAACATCACTTGAATAAACATCAAACATTTAAAATTATAAGATTTTTTATATCTATATTGCATATTTTCTACCTTAACTTGACTTCAGGAATAGCAACTGATTTTAATATTCACATTTGTTCTTAGTCTTCGTGATAAAGAAAGTCTGATAATCATGAGGCATAATCGCATAAAAAGTATATTACATTATGCATGGGGTTTGTGATAGACATCAGCTGAGAAAAATAGTTTTCTTATAGATCATAAGATGAAAGCGTTTATTACTTTTTTAGTTACTTATCTTTTATTGCTGAAAAATAATACAAGAAAAATTTTTTTTTTGTATGAACCTATATAACGATGGAAACGCTTCAGTTCGTGTTTAGAAATAGAAAAAGTATCAACAAAATCTCCATTATTAAATCACTAGCAGTTAAAAGGGAAATGAACCTGATTAGTGTAAACAGGAACATTGCCATATATTCGTAGTGTAATAGGTGGAACAAAATAAAGGAGAGCTGCATCTCTCAAAGGGAAGAAAAAATATTTCGACTTCACTCCATTGGAAGATAACCAGGGTCAAATATTGGATTAGACTTGGGCCGGAAAGAAAAAAACTAAGGTTTTCTACTTCCTTTTCTCCTTTCTTTATGTTTCTTTCCTCTATAAGCACGAGAAAATTTTAAGTGAATAACACGGGAAGCGGTTTTTTTTCTAGTAATACCCTTTCCTTTGATCCTGTTAATAGTTCGGAGAATATTAGCAACAAAATACTTATTATATTTTTCAATTTTAACTAGATTAACAAATTTATATTCTGAAGTTTTAGTCTTATATGTTTTCAATAACACGGCCAAGGCATGAAAACACACGAATATATTCTTTATATTATTATATGTATCTAATTATGATATACAGTATGACATCTCTCTCTCATCTCTCTCTCCTCTCTCCTCGTCTCGTCTCTCTCTCTCTCTCATCTCTCTCTCTCTCTCTACCTCTCTCTCTCTCTCTCTCTGTGATTCCATTTAATTTTTCATAGTACAGTGCCTCATTTCCATATGGGAATGTAAATATTCAGAAACACAGATTTTCTCTGATATAGAAGAAAAGATTCAACACTGTAATTACTAAGTAAAACTGGGAAACCTCTACTTCGTTATGGGGTTTATGATTTTACATATCAACACTAAGCACTCAACATAACTTACGTGGTCATCAATTTTAATGAGTTCCAGGGAACACAAATGTTCTGTTTGAATGTTATACTATAGAGTTCGAGGGGTTTAGTTTTTTACCCTTTACTGATTTATTCCTTGAATACATTATTTCATATCTAATGTTTTAACATTAATAACACGGGCTATAAGGTTTTCTTCAATGGAAAATCACCCCTTGATTAGTAGAATTGGTAAGAATTCTAGCATGGTACTTGCAAATGGCTAAAGACTGTTTTTTATGATATTATTTTACTCATTTCCTAAACCAAAAATAATATAAAGTTTTTCACATATAAAATGCTGCAAAATATCCTTTGTATTCACGTCACTATGCTTTGCTATTCCTTCACCGAATGAAAATATTCATGGTACAGATTAGTATATATTGTTTAATGCAGGTGTATTAGTAAAAAGAAGATTAAATGATCACCTGGTAATTATGTGCCTCTGCATAAACATATATTCGCAGTATATACTTTGCAAGGATATATTCTGAATAATCCTTGTCTATAAATGAATTCAACAACTTATATTCCCGTATATTAAGACTTTATTTCCTTCATTTCCGCTTAACCTAAATACAGCATGTTGTGTTATGGTATCATGAGGCTGACTAGTACAGTGGTAACGTGTTCGCCTAGCATTCGAATGGCGGCAGATCAATCCCCAGTCTAGGATCGGAAGTTTGAGCCATTTATTTTGGAGACCGCCGGTGTCGTTGGGCACCACAATTGTGGGTTGGGTTTGTCAGGCTGACGTTCTGGTGAGTATCTTTTCTGATGTTAGGAAACTGAAACAAGACACCTTTAACTTTTAATTTCTCTCGCCATTAATC
>NC_090746.1:41852010-41857010 GCF_036898095.1 Palaemon carinicauda | reverse complement strand
TTGGAAAGCAGGATGCTATAAGCCCAGGATCCCCACGGGCAAAATAGCCAAGTGAGGGAAGTAAACAAGGAAAAATAAAATATTTTTAAAACAGTGACAATATTAACATACATATTTTACTATATACACTAAAAAAACACCTTCAACAAAACAAAAGGAAGAGAAACAAGATAAAATAGCCGAAGACAGTGGAAGGCCATGGTACAGAGGATATGGCACTACCAAGAATCAAAGAACAATTGTTCAATTTTGGAGTGTCCCTCTAGAATAGCTGCTATAGACATTTTGGATAAGCAGATTGTCCTGAGACAAATGGAATTTGAAATGGAAAAGTTTAAGGCAGGGGAAAGAGAAAAAGAGAGGCAGCATGAGATTGCCATGAGAAACCCAGGTTCTTTTTCCCCCGCCCATTCCCCAAATAGGTTAGTAACTCCTGCTATTAATTTATCGCAGGCTCTCAAATTTGTACCTAGATTTGAAGAAAATAATGTAGCAGAGTTTTTTGTGTCATTTGAGAGGATTGCAGCAAGGTTGGAGTGGCCCCAAGAGTATTGGACCACTCTTATACAAAGTAAATTGGTTGGAAGAGCTCAGAGGGTATATGTAACGCTGGAGGAGGATCTATCAGCGGATTATGAGAGTGTAAAGGCTATTGTCTTGAAGGCCTATGAGTTAGTCCCTGAAGCTTATATGCAACGCTTCCGGAACTTAAAAAAATGTAGGAAACAAACTTTTGTTGAATTTGCCAGGGCGAAGGAACAGTATGCTAGCGATTGGTTCAAGGTCAAGGAGGTGGGAAATTTTGAGAAATTGAATGAGTTAATGTTGGTGGAGGAGTTTAAGAGGTGTGTCCCGGATAAGCTGAAGGTCCACCTCGAAGAGTTAAAACTCGAGACTGTTCAGGAGGTAGCCATCGCTAGTGACGAATATTGCTTGTCTCATAAGAGTGAGTTAGGGGGAGTAACGACAAAGGTGAATTCTGGTTGGGTTAAGATGGGTAGGAATAATAATGCTAATCCTAATAATAATGCTAAGGTGTTTAGTAGAAATAATCAGGGTAATGCTAATAATAATTTTTCTCCTAACCGAGGCAATAGGCCAAATATATACAATCCAGAGAAATTGAAAACATTGACGTGCTTCTTTTGCAATAAGAAGGGGCACGTAAAGAGTATGTGTTATGCGTTTAGAAAATCTCAAAATGCTAATGTTAGGCCAGTGATGGGCGTGGAAGAGAGAGAGAGAGAACCTACCCCAACAACATCCGCTGATCAATGACTACCTGGTTGTTTTGACAGATATTTGTCTTTCGGTAGTGTCTCCTTCGCCAATTCTTCCGAGAAAAGACGAGTGCGTATTTTGCGTGATACCGGTGCAGCTCAGTCTTTGATTCTAAGGGAGGCATTACCTTGTAATTTTGTACCTAAAAGTGAGGAATTTGTGTTATTGGCTGGTTTTCCTGATTCCGTAAAGTCGTATGCTATTGAAAATTTTAATTTAATCTGCCCTTCCTTTGCAGGGAATTTGAAATTGGCCATAGTTGATAAATTCCCGGTTAAGGAGGTTGATGTTGTGTTAGGGAATGATGTGGCTATGAAGAATAATAATTGTCCGATATTGATAAACCCTGATAGTGAAGTAGCAGCAGTTACTCGTTCTAGTGCTAGAATTGTTGACGCTGCAGATTCAACAATTGATGTAGATTTAAGTAGTTTAGATCGTAGTGATAGCCTAGCTGTAGATCTTGGAATGTTAACGGACAAGTTAAATTGGACAACTTAAGAGCTAATCAAAGCCCAGAAAAAGGAGTTTCGGGAACTCCCTATCGAGTCAGGGGAGGTGTCTGATATGACTGGTCCCAAATTTAAGATAATTAATAATATTTTATATAGGTTGAGTAGGCGTATGGGGGTGGATAATGTTGATTATGAAACTGTGAAACAGATAATGGTTCCTTTTGGTTACAGGAAGGAGTTAATGTCATTGGCGCACGAAAGTGGTCTGGCCGGCCATTTTGGAATTCATAAAACTTCTTGCAAATTGTTAGGGAATTATTATTGGCCGAAGTTGAAGGCAGATGTAAAGAAGTTTGTCAATAGTTGTGATGTGTGCCAGAGGGTCGGTAAACCCAATCAGCGGATTCCAAAAGCGCCTCTATGTCCTATTCCTGTAGTTTCCGAAGCTTTTAAGGAAGTCATTATTGATGTGGTTGGACCATTACCGAAGACGCGTAGTGGTAATGAGTATATTTTGACAATCATGGATAGGATGTCTCGATATCCCGAGGCAATACCACTACGTACAATAAAAAGTGTTGAAATTGTAGATGTACTAATTGACTTTTTTACCAGGTTTGGGATGCCTAAGATTATTCAATCGGATTGTGGTTCTAATTTTGTTAGCAGTATTTCAGAGATAAAATGGCAGAGTTAAATATAAAACATGTGACCTCTTCTCCATATCATCCAGAAAGCCAGGGAGCTCTGGAGAGATTTCATCAGACCCTGAAATCCATGGTGAAGAAATATTGTTTGATTAATGGTTCTGAATGGGATAAGGAATTACCTTATTTGTTGTTCGCTTTTCGTTCTGTCCTAAGTCAGTCTTTAGGTTTTTCGCCTTTCAGCCTTGTGTTTGGCCATTGTGTTCGAGGTCCTCTTGATGTGGTTCGTGAGTCTTGGGAGGGAGACGTCCCTGAGGTTAATTTATTGGATTATGTGTCTAATCTAGGCGATAAATTAACCAAGGCTTGGAAATTTGCGGGTGAAAACTTATTATGTAGCCAAAAAAGAATGAAGTTCTTTTTTGATAGAAGGTCCAAGGCACGCGACTTTGCGGTAGGCGATAAAGTATTGGTTTTGTTACCCTTCCCAGGGAATCCATTGAAAGCTTCTTTTTCAGGTCCTTGGAAAATTGTGAAAAAAGTAAGTGAGGTTAACTATTTAGTGGAGACACCTCAAAGAAGGAAACCTTTTCAACTGTGTCATGTAAATATGTTGAAGGCTTATATGGAACGGGAAAAAGTCATTCCTGTGGCAACCATTGGGAATACGGTAGATTCTGAGAACAATAACCATTTTTCTTTTTCAGAGGGGGAGGGTATTGATGATAATTGTTTTAATGGATGTGAATGGCGGTCGGATAATAGAAAGTCTTTGGAAAAATTTTCGGGAGTAATTTCACATTTAGGTAAGGAAGAACAAAGGTCTTTGAAAAATTTAGTATCTAATTATAAAGAATTATTTTCGGATGTACCGGGTAGGACTTCGGTCCTTGAATATGATGTAGAGGTAGGTAGCGCCACTCCCGTGAAACAATCTCCTTACAGGTTGAATCCCTTCAAAAATGAGGTTGTAGCAAAGGAAGTGGATTATATGCTAAAACATGACCTAATTGAACCTAGTCAAAGTCCTTGGTCATCACCTGTTGTATTGGTAAAGAAATCCGACGGTGATTTCAGGTTATGTTTTGATTACCGTAAGTTGAATGAGTTATCTAAATCTGATTGTTATCCATTACCTCGAATTGAGGATTGTATTGATCGAATGGGGAAGGCCAAATACATTAGCAAATTCGATTTTTTGAAAGGTTATTGGCAAGTTCCTCTTTCAAAGCGGGCAAGGGCCCTGTCTGCTTTTGTAACACCACAGGGATTGTTTCAATGTAAAGTTATGCCGTTTGGTATGAAGAACGCGGCTGCCACCTTTCAGAGGTTAATGAATACTTTAGTCCATGGTTTAGAAGGATGTGTTGTGTATATTGATGATTTTGTTATTTATAGCGATGATTGGGAAACCCATTTAAAACGTATTAGGGCACTATTTGAGGTGTTGAAAAAGGAAAATTTGGTAATTAATTTAAAGAAAAGCGATTTCGCAAAGGCAAAGGTGGTATATTTTGGGTCATGAGGTTGGTAATGGTAAAGTTGCTCCTAAGCAGGCCAATATCGAAAGTATTGAAAACATGGTAGTCCCTAAATATAGTAGGAGGGATGTCAGAAGATTCCTTGGTTTGAGTGGGTATTACCGAAGGTTTGTTAGGAATTTTTCGGATATAGCCGATCCGTTAACAAATCTCTTGAGAAAGAAGGTAGCATTTGTCTGGACGGATGAAACGCAAAGGGCTTTTGATAATTTAAAAAGAGTTTTAATTAATTTCCCTGTCTTGAGAGCTCCTGATTTTGACCTTCCTTTTTCTCTTGCCACGGATGCAAGTGACGTTGGTGTAGGAGCGGTGTTGTTGCAGAATGACGAGCAGGGAGTTTCTCATCCTATCGCATTCTTTTCAAAAAAATTGTCCCCCGCCCAACGTAGGTATTCAACTGTGGAGAAAGAGACTCTTGCGTTAATATTCGCTATTAATCATTTTCAGGTTTATCTCTCCTCCTCAGATACACCTATTAAGGTCTTGACAGATCATAATCCCCTGACCTTCATCAGCAGATACAAGAATAAAAATCAACGATTGATGAGGTGGAGTCTCATGCTGCAAGAATGGAATTTAGAATTTTCCCACATCCCAGGAAAAGATAATATTGTTGCCGATTTTCTCTCTCGCAGCGTTGAATATTAGATTATTGACAGAGGGCTATGCAGTTATTAAAGGTGGTATCTGTGTCGTTCTAATTATGGTGTGTGTGCTGTTGAAGTGGGCACGTAGTGAGTAGAAGTAAATGTATATTCAAGATTTATTAATCATGGTTTGTTTACAGAAGACTATAATGTTTTGGGTATATTATATGGGATTTTTAAGGTTAAAAGGTGAGGGCGATCACTTGTACTTTCTAATGATTGATTAATTAGATGGGTCATGGGCTCACGAGTCTGTAGCACAACACAGCCGGTTTTTAGGCGCTACAGGCTGGTGTATGAGTGGTACCCTAGACTGAGTTAAGGTTAATCTACTAAGGTTTAGAGGTGTCAGGTACGATAAGGTTTATAATAAGCTAAGAAAAGAGATAGGCACTAATCTGGTATTCTGTATTTCCAGGCTATTAATTA
>NC_090746.1:41832010-41834510 GCF_036898095.1 Palaemon carinicauda | reverse complement strand
TGAAGTCTAGTCCGTAAGATTGTAAACTATATTAAAGACAGAACCCCACAGGGCCAAAGAGTAATGCACACCAACTGACAGGCATCAACAATCACCCCATCTGGAGAAAAGAGATGAGATGACATCACTGGTATTTTTTCCTTTTTTTTCAAAAGACTCACACTATTCACTTTACGCAGAAGACCAATACAAAGACTAAGACAAATACGTCAATAATGGAAAAGGGGCACTACATAAAGTTCATTCCCAAAGACAGATGCAAGACTAATATATCTGTTCTGGCCAATTATGAACAGCTGACTAAACAGTACTTCCATGCCATAAATCATGTTTTCCACCAAGTCTGTCTCCTTTTTTATCGTTCCCATGCTTTTTATCCTTCCTGCAAGGGAACTATGAAATCCAACAGAGTTGTCATGAAGATTACATTTTTTTTTCACTAATACTTGCAACATCAACAGCATTAATAGCATTATATATAACCTTCCTATTAATAGTGTTAATAAGATTAGGATTGATAAATGGTTGGGCATGCATTTGGAACACAGCTATGATTCGCTTATAATTATCAGTGTCAAGAAACCTTTACTTTGTGTTTTTTTTTTTCTATATTCACCTTTAGTATAATATATACAGTAGTGTTCTCTACTAATCTAAGTTAATGCTAAGATATGCGCTGACACAAAGGGAAAGATTTTATATATGTTATTAATTTGCGTAAATTAGTGCCTTCAAACATACGTTGAATAATATCCATACATTAATGTTGTATTTGACAATCCCAACATCTTCGCCAAATCTTCTTAGTGGGGTGTAATGTGAGTATTATTTTATCAAAATGCTTTAAATTAGGTTGAGGCTAACATTACTGATCCACTCTCAATGGCTTGTGACTCTCAAGTCAGCATATCGTCGTAAACAAACTTTTGTACAAAAATAAGAAATAATAAATGAGCATCATTCTTAAAAGACTGGATCCTACTACAATACAAAATTAAAAATTAAATCCTATTTTTGAGACAATTATTAAATGATTAAATCCTTCATAACATATGTTTTTACACTTATTCTGTATTTCTAAACATGTTGTATTAATGTAATACTGTGCAACACTACTCTTAATACCCGTAGCCCATTATGACATTACTGTATAAATATATAAGTCTCTCCTAACTCTTGACATTGTACAAAACTTTACAAATCATATCTCTCTTGGGTCTTCCCTTTATGCATCCTATTGGGAATTACTCTAACTTCATCCTGTACTGGTACATAAATAGATTCTGAATCTACATCTGATGTTTGAACATCATGGTAAATATTTGATTCATTTGATCTATCTACATTTGAAAATTTTTCATCTCTAATATTCACATGATGAGCAGGTTTTTCATTTTTTGGCTGTAATTGATCAACATGACATTTTACAATATTTCCACCCACTTGATCATCATAATGTAAATTTCCTATCTCTTTTAGAATTTCTCCTGGTACCCACTTTTCTGGAGTATTGTATGATCTTACCCTGAAATTAGATAAAGCGGAAAAAATGTCTTACTTTTGGGAGACTGTCTAATTGCTTATACCCTTCTTCTTCTAAATCGCTTTGCAAACCTTGATACAACAAAACTAACTTACACCTAATTCTCCTCCCTATCAACAAATTTGATGGTGTCACACCTGTTGTGCTGTGCGGCGTTGTTCTATTAGACAATAAAAACTTGGGCACATGAAAAAATATGTCATTTGCGTTTGCTTTTCCACACTTCATGTTATGCTTAAATATTATAACAAATCTTTCAACCTCTCCATTCGTGGAACGATAGTATATGCCCAATACCATTTACGATACAAAACTCTTATGAAGTAAACACCAGTTACAATTATTTCTGGAATACCATAATGAAAAAGATTTGCATTTTTTTACAGTAGCGTAAGATGCTGTTTTCATTGGAATTATTTCTGGCTACTTACTGTGAGCATCTACAACTATAAAAAACAAACAACCCAAGAAAGTACCTGCTAAATCTATATGTTCTCTTTGCCATGGATACCTTGGTAACTCCCATTGTTGAATTCCAAGAAACCGAGGAGGTGTTCTCTTGCGTAAGGCAATTTATACTATTTCTTATAAATAATTTAATATCTCTATCTACACTTGGTCACTTTGATGTGACAATACCTTGGTGATCAGCATTTATTTCAGCCAAAACTTTATTCTTCAGTGAACTGGAAATAATTACTCCTGACCCTTTCATTAAACAACCGGGCAACCTTCTCTCTCTCTCTCTCTCTCTCTCTCTCTCTCTCTCTCTCTCTCTCTCTTTTGCTCATTTATTATGGAAAAATATCTGAATCAAGAAACAAAGAGTAAGGCTAATAAGGGAATTAATGAGTGATATTTCGATGTCTAATTTCTGTTTAGGTGTTATGTAATTTTGCGCTTTTTTTAATATATTATCACTAAGTGGAATTCTCCAAAATATCTAAATTGATTTAC
>NC_090746.1:41802010-41827010 GCF_036898095.1 Palaemon carinicauda | reverse complement strand
ATTTTAATTAAAGTCTGTGGTTTATCCAGTATTAATCATCACACAAGACAGTGTGTATTGATGATGGTGAAAGAACTTTTCTGATCACTCACAGCAAACCAACTTTGAACGGGGCTGCCCTGACTGGTATAACTTTGCTGAGGATGTCAAGACGTGAACTCTTTCAGCACGTTAACGTGTCCTAATTTGTAAAGGGTTGAAGAACAAATACTGTATACATATATATGTATATATATATATATATATATATATACATATATATATAATATATATATATACACACATATATATATATATATATATATAAATATATATATATATATATATATACACTGTATATTTATAAACAACAAATATTCCAAACAGCATCTTTCATGTTTCAAAAACTTGGTGAGAAAAACACTCGGTATAAATACTAGTTAATCACATAATACAAAAACACCTTGAAATGAAAGTTATATACACAAATAGATTTTAAAAACTAAAGAAAAAAAAGGAGTAAATGAAGTTAGTAAAATAGTATCATAAAACTGAAATACACATATAAGTATAATATCCTGAAGAGATCAACCTGCCTGGACTAGGCCAGAGAACTGAGTGATTAACTGTAGGATAACACTCAGAAAGGAATTTTCCCATCACACGTTTAATGTCAATCTATTATTTTCATAACTACAATTCTCTCTCTCTCTCTCTCTCTCTCTCTCTCTCTCTCTCTCTCTCTCTCTCTCTCTCTCTCTCTCTCTCTCTCTCTCTCAACCTCCAAACATAAGAAGATTAAGTTGATCGCTCCAAAGAACAAGACCGGAATTAGGTGGCATGATCACCCAACAATTAGGACTGGACTCAGTGGGATACCAGTTCTATTACCATATCAATGGGCAAGGAGTATTCGGAATAAATGAACCATCATCCAGAATTAATTCATAATATGAGATGCCCACAAGGGAGTGCGATTTTTTAAGGATTTTCCCTCCAAAGCAAAACATCATCCATATCAATAATCTGCTAAATTGAAAAACTTCAGAATTTAGAGACGGATTCAATTGGTCGATGAAGTCCTAAAGATTTCCAATGCGTACAGGGATGGTAATGAGGGCACGTGATTAGTGAGTTCAGCAATATATTCAGGAGGTTATGTGGCATCATTAAAAAACAAAGAGGATTCGCAATTTTCAGTGTCAATTTGTTTAATGATCCCTAAAAAATGGAATTTTCTTTGTAGTTGGTAGAATGACCCTAACTACCGACCATAAAAAAAAGAATACATTTAAGGGCATTTTAATCATAAAAAGCTTTGCACTATTATCTTAGACATAATCAACGCAAATTCCAAAGCAATATTTTTTTTTTTTTTATCATGTATCATACTTAGTTCTATATAATGGAAATATGCCGCTATCAGGATGTTTACTATGGTACCTACCTGCGTGGTTCCTTGTACCCAGTTATACTTTATAAAACTAATATAGGCGGTCAAGGAAATGGAGATATAAGTAATGAATGCAGTTGATAGCAACTAGGAAAATAATATCAGGAATACAAATTTTTTTTTTTAGCTCAAGCCATGTCGTCCTGATGGAAGTTCATAAGGTAGCTTCAAAAGGGATATATTATATACTACAGTGATATTCCCAGAGAATTAACCTTCAGGTTCCAGAATTCTAACTCTTAGAGCGAATATCCTTAAAGTTTTCTCAAGGATATCGCATAATATCAGAGGACGTATTCTTGACACGCCACATAGCAATCTGCACCCCTAATAGCGTTTACGCTTCGAGGGGGACGTGGCAAAAAAATAGAAGGGGGCCGTAACTAGGTTACCCCCGTTCCCGTACTACTATTGACCACCACCCCAGTGCCATTCCCAAGATGGCGGACATTCCTAATTTTGTAGCGATTTCGCTCAGTGGTGTTCCCTGTTGATCTAACTTTTCAATCGATTTTCAAGGATTTATTATGCATTCTCCAACTTCTTTGGCGTCTGAATTAAAGTTGTTGATTAATTCCCGAAAATATATTCGCAAGTTAGTAACTGAATGGTATAATAAAATGACTAATTATTATCAGTTAACTGAATTGGAAAAGAATAAGATTAAGTCAGAGTTACAAGATCATTTAGAATCGCTTAAGAAGTATAATAGTGAAATTCAAAAGCTCAAATGGTCTGAAGAGGAGGATGAAACATGGCTAAATGCCGAACTTGATTCTTGTGAAAGTTATGTTGTTAAAATTGGGGAATGTACTGCTGAGCTTACACGAAATGTTTCCACTTCTAATGTTAGTGTTGATACTGCCCGAAATTTGTTAAAGAGTCACACTGCTCTGCTTCTAGAATTTCGTAGCCAAGAAGGGGAAGATCCATAGAAGTTTTTTAAAGATTTTGAAGACATAACGTCTATGTTCAGATATTCAGAATATGACAAATTTATTCTGTTAGAGCAGCAAATCAGTGGAAGAGCCCTAGTACTTTTAGAATCATTAGAATCGGACAAGAAGGGTTATTTTCATGCCAAAAAATTACTGACAGAGGCCCTAGCTTCTAAAGACCTCAGAATTTTTAATACCATCAAAAAAATCTCTGAAATCAATATGAAACTAGAAAGTGACCCATTTGAATATATTTCACAGATAAGAAATCTAACTCAAGCAGCTGAAAGTTTGCCTCTGGGACGTGAGGATTTTTTGAGGTATTTTTTTCTGGCAGGGCTTAGATAATCGTTTTAAAGTACACTTAACCCAGATTACTAATTCATCAAGGCCAACACTAAAGGAAATTAATGATAATTTCTTTGAGGCCTGTGAAAGATTCAAAGAGCAAAGTAAGAGGTCTAATGTAGGAAATAATGTTCATGATAATCATAATCATAGGAAGAATAGTGCAAGTTATGCTGCTAGTGTTAGTTCCCTAAGGAAACCGTCAAATTTCTTTCCTTGTGTCTTGTGTACCACAGAAGGCAAACCCGCCTCGCATCCTATTTATAAATGTGAACTTTCTTTGGATGTTACCACTAAGCTTGACAAAATTCAATCTTTAAATGGGTGTTACAAGTGTGCAAGCTTGAGTCACACTACTGACAAATGTAACTTTAAATTAAGATGAAATGTAAGTTTTGTAAAGCATGGCACTTTAGTTTCCTCTGTAAGAATAGTAAAAAATCAGCATCTACCAATGATGATAGAAAATCTGAATCTCCTAAGACTTCCTCGAAAAAGGACAATAAGAATTCGTCCATGGAATCTAATAATAACGTAGTTATAATGGAGACTCTTAAAAGTAATTTGGACTGTGATTCCAGCATTCTCCCTACCTTTTCTTGTAGCATCCAAAACAGAAGCATAAGAGCATTGAAGGATGATGGAAGTCAGTTAAATATGATAAGTGAGGAACTAGCCAATGCTTTGGATTTAAAGGTATTACAAGCCAAGGTTGAATTGAGAATAAATGGTATTAATGTTTCTCAGTAATATGCCTCAAAACTAGTGGAATTTGAAATAATAATTGGTAATGCTATTCACAAAATAGAGGCTTTATGTATTCCATCTATTAACATAAAGTTGAAATAAAAAGGTTTGGGCAAAGTGGTTTACGGTTTCCAGACGAAATGGTATGTGTTGGTTGATAAGTTTCTAACGCCTAATAGTGATTGCATTGAAAATATTGATTTGATTTTGGGAACTAAATCAGGATATTGTTTACCACTCACAGAAGTAGTTTTTGGTAGGAATAGCAGGTCTTTGTATGCTATGACCCCGTTTGGTGTCCTTCTTAAAGGTGAAATTGACACATTATTGAAGGATATTCCTTTTCTACATCCGTCCTCCTCGGTTATATATTGTCTTCAGTATGTTACTGGTTTGGATGTAAAGATAGATAAGCCGTCTTCTCTGGATATGTGTGATGTTGATTATCCAATTAAGGTTTCAGAATTCAGTGTAATCGATGAAAAGGGTAATGCAATTCGTTCAGAGTTAGATAAAGCCACAGATGATGTTCTTGCCAGTATTTGTAATAAGTATATTCACTTGGACAATGAAGTTTATGATTTGGAGAATTCAGAGCTGCATGATCAGCTTGTCAAATATTGTTTGGATCGCACTATTCTGAATGAGGAGAGTAGATTAGTTATGCCACTTTTGTGGAATGCAAAAGTATCTCATATGCTTGGTAGAAATTTTCATTTGGCGAAAGTTATTTTGGAATCTAATCTTAAAAAACTTAAGAGAAATCCATCTCATTTACAGTTAATGAATGAAACCCTAAAAGAACAGGAAAGGGTTGGAATAATAGAAAGGATTCCTAATCTTGACCAGTTTGTACATGAACACCCAGAACACTCTTTTTTGCCTCATATGGGTGTGTTCAAATTGAATCGTGAAACTACCAAATGTAGAGTTGTGTTTCTATCACACTTCTGTGAAAGAGACTCAACCAAGGGTCAGACAATAAGTCATAACTAGGCCATACATGCAGGTCCATGCCTAAATCAGAAACTTTCTTCATCATTATTACATTTAAGGTTTGATAAATTGTTAGTATGGTTCGATCTATGCAAGGCCTTTAACCAGATTGCATTAAGTGATGTTGATGCTAACAGACTTTGTGTTTTATGGTATAAAAATGTTGAGAAGGGAGATTTTTACAATTGTTGCATATCGGAATGTTAGGTTGAGCTTCGGCTTAAGATGTTCCCCAACTTTGTTGATGCTCGGTCTTTACAAGATTTTGATTTTAGATGCTGATCATGATGAAAACCAGTTGAATGAGTTAAAAAGATGCATTTATTTTTTGTCTTATATGGACAATTGTGCTTTTAGTGCAAATAAAATTGAGAATCTGCACTGGGCATATTCTGTGGTAGGATCTATATTTTCTCCTTATGGTTTTGATGTACAACAGTTCGTTACTAATGACAGGTCCCTACAGGGAGAAATAGATCACTGTACAGGTTCTGAAACGGGAGACGTTGTTAAACTTCTTGGTATGCAGTGGAATCGAACACTTGATTGTCTGTTGGCAAATAAATTTCAGTTGAATGGTAAGGCTAAAACTAAGAGGGAAATTTTAAGTACCATTGCCTCTCACTTTGATCTTTTTGGTATTACTGGTCCCATCCTAAATCGAAGCAGATTATTTCTTCATGGTCTTCATTGTGATAGAAATTTAGGATGGGACGATCAATTATCACCAGAGTTACGTAAAGAATGGCACAATATCGCTAATCAGGCCAATTCTACTCCTGATATTGCTATTGATAGATTTGTTGGACGTAGGGATGGAAAATTTTATTTGGCTGCTTGCTGTGATAGCTCTAAATTACTATATGGTGTTGTTGTGTACATCATTGATATTGATTCTATGTCGTCAAGTTTTGTGATGGCAAAAAATCGTATGATAAATAGGCAGTTGTAAAGTAAAAGCATTCCATCTTTGGAGATGCAGGGAGTAGCCTTTGCAACGGAAGTGGTTTTAGATTTGTATAACGAATTAGCTGGACCATTATGCATCAATCGTTTGAATATTGTTGGCCTTCATGTGTTTTCCGATAGTCAGGTAGCGTTCTCTTGGTTGAATTCGTCTACTAATAAATTGTCAAAAATGCAGAAACGGTCAGTTTTTGTGATGAATTGAATTCAGCATGTAGAGAACTTATGTGCAAAACACCCCGTCCATTTTGCTTTTGTTGGAGGGAATGAAAATCCCGCAGATGCCATAACTCGTTACCTTTCATATCGTAAGTTGATGCAAACCAATTTTTATTCTGGTCCTGAATGTTTTAAGGAAAAGGAAACCTTCCTATGCAGTGAAAATGGTAATTTATCATTTATAGTTCCAAATCCTTATGCAGAGTGCAAGCTGGATAATAGTTTGGAAATAGAGGAGTCTGTGTGTACTAGTTCCAATGTTGTGGCCATGTCAGATAATTTTGAATATTATCTTAAATTTGAAGAATTTTTCAGTTTTGATTTACTTGTATTTATTTATGAGAAAGTTATTCTTTTCGTAGAGAAGTTAAAGGGTCGTTTGAAAGCTACGGACTTCAATAAATTTGCTCACTTAGAATTAAAGAGCAATAGTATACATGAAAGAGCTTGCAAGTTAGTTATACTACAGGATCAACGGGCACATTTCCCTGAGGTTTTTACATATTTCAGCTGTCCTACTCAAAGAGAAAAGACATGCCTAACATAGTAGGTCAGCTTAATATTCATGTTGACAAAGATGGTTTGCTTTGAGTACGTAGCAAGTGTGACAAACTCATTCGGAGGCATGGTTTTCCTCTGTTGCTAGCTAAAAATAGCCATCTAACTTCCCTGATTGTGCACAACCTGCACAAAAAGCTCAACCATACGGGATGTTACCCTGTTTTGTCAGAAATGAGAAAGCGGTTTTACGTACCGTCATATTTTTCAGTGGTTAAGAGAAACCTTAGCGAATGTGTTTTTTGTCGTAGGTTCAAGTCAAGAACCATCAGTATTAATCAGTCTCCCTACAGGAAATGGATAGTGTCACCACCTAATGTCCCCTTTAGATATTTATTTATGGATTTCATTGGCCCATTGAGCGTTAAACAACAGGGTAAGAAAGGAAAAATCTATCTACTATGTATCACTTTTATGTGGAGTAGAGCAGTTAATTTGATTATTTGTTTAGATCTTTTTGTTAAAGAATTTCTTAGAGCCTTTCAGATTCATTGTTTCCAGTTTGGAATCCCTGAATATTGTATTAGTGACCTAGGCTCCCAATTAGTCTCGGCCTCTAATATAATTATTGACTACATCAAAGATCATGAGACTCAGTCATATTTTGAACGCAATGGGGTCCAATCTTTAAAGTTTAACCAATTTGTCAAAGGTCATAGTCAGTTAGGTTCGATGGTGGAAGTATGTGTTAAACTTGTTAAAAGATTGATCTATGGAGCTATTGGTAAGAATGTCTTGGAATACCATGATTTTGAGTTCTTAATTCAACAAGTCATTCATTTAGTCAATCGTAGGCCAATAGCATTTAAAGAAGCCTTAAGGGATCAGATCGGCGATGACATTCCAGAACCTATCACCCCAGAAAATTTGATTCACGGGTATGATCTGATATCGGTTAATATAATTCCCGAATTGCATGGGGGGAGAGACCCTGACTGGATTCCTGAAAATTATTCTCAATCAAAGTTTAAGCAAGATTATAATCAATTGCAAAAGGTTAGAAACAATTTAGTTAAACTATATCAGGAAGAATTTATTGCTAATCTAATATATCAAGCTGTAGATGTCCCTGATAGATACAAACCAGTCACTCATAATAAGATCTCATCTGGAGATATTGTACTACTTAAAGAAATTTCACTAAGCCAAATCACTACCCGATGGGCGTTGTAAAAGAGATTTTTACAAATACTTTGGGTGAGGTTACTGATGCCAATATCCTTAAAGGGAAAACCCAAGAACTTGTGAAGAGACATTCGTCAGTCATTATCCCACTTCTCACCCGGAAAGATGAAATTCCGAATAATTCTAAGGCTGATGTACAGGAGTCTCAAGTACCCAAGATTACTAGAGTTAAACGCCAGGCTGCTATAGACAGCTCGGAACGGACTAGAAAAATCTTGGAAGCTTAAAATGATTTATGTTTCGGGTGAATAAGAAAATCTTTACTTGTAAATAGTTAGTATATAGAGTATTTGGTTGGGCATTTAACTGTGAATAATGTCATGTTATATTTAAATTTGAATATACCTTTGTATATTGAATGTATTAAATATTTTTTGTAATTTAATGTTTCAACTTTTCTTGTTTTGGGGATCCTATTTATCATGAATTTCTGTATTCAATTTATTTATTTTTTATAAATAAATTGAATCCCCTCCCCCCAGTGTAGAAAATAATTTATCGTAAACCAAAATTGGAGAAGTTAAAAGTGATTTCTTTTGTTGTTAAATATAATAAATATCAAACCTCATAAATATTATTCGTAATATCATTTTTGTCATGTTCAAGTGTAGAGCGGGGCTGACTTTAGTTCCTCTAAACAATCTAGTTATAAGTGATCTGTCGCCTAGTATTGTTTTTAAGGTGAACTGCTTGTTTACGCTGTTGTCCGAGATCTGGAAGTTTTTGTCGAGGCGATCGGAGTTTCCAAGTGAGTTCTCAGGCAAAATCCTTATTATACGTTGGTCATTTTCAAGTCGCGTTCATGGAAGGATAAACCCCTAGTGATACCGACACTATGCCACTTTGGGAGGCAGCAGGAGCAACAGTAATTCAGTGAACGGCAGGAGTATTGAGGTGAGTCAGCCTTTTCACGTCTGAACATGAGTTGATTTGATACCCTAGCCATAATGATTTAATACATTAGATTAAATTAGTTCCCTTCTCAAGACCTTTTTAAAATTAAATCTCGGGATCGAAAGAAATGATTATTTTTCCAATTTTGTTTTCAGTTCTTTTTTTACCTTTAAGTTTTGTTTTTGCAGTGGATTACCACATTTATTGACAATTCATTAATTATTATTCGAGGATTGCCACATTAGGCTATTAGCCATAAAGTTTCGTTTTTGGTGGATTACCACAGTTTATGAATAATTTGTTTTGTGCTTTATATTTAAAAATCGAATTCCTTTGAAGGGATTTTTATTGAACGCATTCCCGTTTTGTTCTGTTTTTGTTAATAAGGATTCCCGTGAGTAATTTAGTTTCCCTTTTACCTGACCAGTTTTACAGGGACTGTTTTCTGTTTTTCAGATCCTGAGAGACATGATAGTCATTGGTAGGGGCTTGCTTCATACGGTTGTTTTCCGGTGAAGTAAGTTACTAACTTGAGGGAGGCAGGACAGCAATTCATCTTGGTTGTCTCGACCAGTAATTTTTATTAAAAATACTAATTAAATTAATATAACTGGACTTTAAAAAACTTCTTGCTTCCTTTACCTCATTTTGTTTGTTTTTCACCTTGCCATTAACAAAATATTGTGTAATATATTCTTGTAAAGAGTCTCGGAGAGTGAGGTATCCGAGATCTCGTCTCGCCTAGGTACCTAACCTAGGCGTGTTATTATACGTTAGACATTCCCCGGTTGCCCATGTGTATGGTGATTTCAATTATGCAGAGATGGGTATCTCTTTAAATTGGATGAAACTTTACACCTCTCAAAAAAGGGAGATTTAAGGGCAATCCCTCTTCCCTCTGAGTGTAGCCTCAGGCTACAACCTTAGAGGGTTGGCCTCGAATTTTTAATTCAGGCATGACTTTCCTACGGTTTTTTCTGCCCATCCCCTGTAACCGCACATGCAGGTTTTTGGGGTTTTGGCCAGAATCTCAGAGTATTTAGTCTGTGGTCGGTAGCTACCTGGCAAGATTTATAGAATTCTTTTGCTACGTTAGGCTACCAACATAGGAGGCTAGACCTCTCTAGGCCACTCCTGAAGGGTCTGTACGATATGACCCTTCTTCCTGTGACCTAGCAAACTAGTCCTCTGTTAGTGGACCTTAGGCTGAGGAATAAAATTCTTCTAATGCTTAGGAGACACTGGCACTACAACCCCGTTTCCTTACCTTTAGAGGTGGTGGCAAGGGTGCTACCAACCTCTTAATCGTATTAATCTAACCCTGGGCTAAGGAATAGAATTCCTTAGCCACCTGGGATTGTTCTAATATAGGAACGGAGTTTGTTAGGTGGGGCAGGACAGGCTACGGCCGGCTCCTGCTGTACCTTTCACAGGACCCTCTTTTCCCTTCCCTTCTATCCCTTTATGTTGGCGAATCCTGGCAACCTTACTGTGCCGGTGGGTTGCCGGAATCGACCAGACTCCCCCTCTTACAGTTGATAGCTGCCGGCCGGCAGTCTTAACATCTGTCGGCCGGCAGTAATGACAGCTGTGAGCTGCCGGCCATATTAGTTGCCGGCCGGCAGTAAAGACTACTGCCAGCCGGCAGTCATGGCTACTGCCGGCTGGCAGTCATGGCTCCTGCCGGTTTAGACAGATCCTTGCTGGATGGAAGCTTGAATTTTATATTCTCCCCTTCCATTTGAACCTTCTTTCTGGAGAAGGTAGTAATAGTAGACTTTTACATCCTTTTACTGTATATATATATATATATATATATATATATATATATATATATATATATATATATATATATATATATATATATATATATATATATATATATATATATATATATATATATAGATTTTTGGGCTCAAGCCATGTCGTCCTGATGGAAGTTCCTATAGGGTAGCTTCCTAGGGTATATTACAACTACAGCGATATTCCCAGAGAATTTACCTTAAGGTACCAGAATTCTAACTCCTGGAGCGAATATCCCTCCTGAAAGGGATATCGCGACATATCAGAGGACGTATTCTTGAGACGCCACATGGCAATCTGCATCCTGAACAGAGATTTCGTCTCGTAGGAGGCGATTGGCAAGAAACGAATTCGGGAAAGAAAAAGGGGGAGCCGCTCCCAAGGCTCTCTATCATCCGATTCGTATGCGTGCCTGGCGCCAATCCTGGCGCCATCTGTATTCCTTTTTGCGTAGCTTAACAACTCGGTGTTTTTTCCTGTGTTTCTCGCAAATCTTGGATTTATTCTACTTTTCATGGCTTCTCCCTCTTCGTCGGCCTCTGATAAGTTGAGTATAATGTCTTTTATGTATAAATGTAGGCTCTTGGTCAATTTTTGAGTGATTAATAGGATTAATCTTTGATACAAGAGCTGTAGCCTACCGGAGGCGTCATGGACGCTGTCGCTCGCTAGGTATAAGTTTAGTTAGTCAGAGCGACATTCCCGGTTGTTTTGCTTTAATAAATTTTAGCTATTTAGCATTACATAGGATTTTCTTCGTGCTTAGTATTATTTTGGCGAAGTATTCGCCATTCTGGCCTACGCTAGGCCATGTAGCCTAGTCCTTTGGTCCTAGTACTTCATGCATGATTTTGGTTTTTCCGAGTGTAATAAAAATTTTATTGAAGCTTTAGGCTATGTTTTATACATTTAAGATTGTGTGGAATATTTCCAAGATAGTATACGAGTGAGTTTCGGTGATTTAGGTAATCGATTCTCTTGGTGCCTAGGCTAAGTTGCTTATGGAGCCTTAGTATACTTTTTCATACTCCCCGGTTGCTTTCTTTTCTTCGGAGAAGGTATGCAATCCCTTTCCCTCTGTTTAAGCCTTGGGCTTATCCCTAAGTGGTTTTTTCCGAATTTATTTTCGATAAAACTATACTGGTGTGTTACTGTACCTTCCTGTTCCAGTAAGTCTGGTTCAAAGAGGGACAGAAAAACAGAGTTTTTTAGTCTGAGTCTGTGTTTGTCTGGCTTGGGGTAGAGTCCCCGTCGCTGGCCTGACACAGACAAAGGGGGCTTAGCCTCCTTAGGTCACTACCGAAGGTTTCTGTGGATATGATTCCTTCTTTTGTGATCTACCAGACTAGTCCTTGTTGCTGTTCTCGGGGGAGGATAAGTTTCTTTCCCTGGGAGTAGTAACACCTTCCTTGCTTTGGTGCTCTGGGAGCTGGCAAGTATTGCTGGCCTTCCCCCTTAGATCTCCCTTAGGCTAAGATAAGTTTCTTGGCTGCGGGTGATCCGTCACTAAAGCAAGGTTGGTAGGACCCTCTTGTCCCTTCCCCCTCTATCTCCGTAATGGCCTAGCCATTACAGTACTGTACGTCGTTCTACATCTGGACCTAGTTTAGGTTAGGATGTGGAATTGACTCAGCCCCTTTCCGGCCGGCAGAGCTGCCAGCCGGCAAGGGTCTTATATTTTTTGAGTGCTGCCCGGACCTCCCTTGGTCCCTCATCCATGCCTGCGTGTAGAGCCAGACGGCATTGGTCAGGAAGCCTGAATTAGATTCTCTCTTCCTTATATGCACTCTTTCGGATTGCCGGGCTTGGAGGTAGTGTACACTCTTATCCCGGCATCCATTCTATTTTTCTTCTAGTGCTGTACCCGACCCGGCTGCCGGCCTATGAGGCCGGCAGCCGGGCAGGTGTAGTCCTCTGGTTCTTTTGCTGCCGGCTGGCATCGGTCTTGTACCTTTGCCGGCCGGCTTATGTCAGCCCTTTTCTGCCGGTCACCAAGAGTGTGGCCGTCAGCTGGGTACTACCTTGTGTAGTTGCCGGCCGGCAGCCATTGCCGGACGACATTGGCTGTTGCCGGCCGGCACATGCATTTGAACCAGAGTTCTGCCGCCTTATAGCTGTTAAGTAGTATACTTTAAAGCTAGTTGTGGTGTGTGCCGGCCGGCAAGTGCCGGCCGGCACGTATCCTCCTATACTGTACTAGTATTCTTCAATATAACATATACAGTAAGAAGAAAAATATGGTATGGGTTTTGGTACAGCACTGTGTGTTCTAACACTTTTGTGTTTTCTTGCACATTCCTTTGCTGTTGCCCTACAGATAGGAAAGTGAGTTCTTTCCTGTCTATTATCCAGGATCTTAAAATCATTGCTTAGGTGTGAGCTTCACCTGTTTCCTCTGGAAACCTTGCATTGGTTACTCTAGAAGAGATTAACCATTTGATTTTATTATCTGGAAGGCTGCAACAATGGGTTGTGAGGGAAACACAAGTGTGTGTCTTTCCTTTATGAATTGTTATGCTATACTATGCATAGCCAGTGATACATAGTTCACTTGATACTCATGGAAATTTCTTCTCTTTACAGGAGGACCCTCCGAAGTGCGGAAATGTTTTCTGCAACGTCCGCAGCAAGTACCTCTGCGCACATGAGTTTTGTAGGAGACACGCAGCATGCGCTGTCTCCAAGGATGATATCCAGTATTGGGACCCTCAGGTATGTACTGTATGCACTAACTTGATTACTGAAGCTTTTGATTCCCCTAGGACAGCGGAATCAAGGGATATAGTAAGGGAGAAGCTTCGTACCTGGGTAAGGGGCTTCCAAAAGAACACCTCTGGCCCTTATCTTCCAAGTGAGAAGATGAGGGCGTATCTTTTTCCCAAGGCATCAGCTGATGCAGTGATTCCCCAGCCTCAAGAGGAGATCCCCCAAGATCAGGTCCAGGTGGACGTTGAAGTCGCGGTCGCGATGCAAGACATCCAGTTGGATGACAGGATGTCTGACGTGGACGAGCGTTTGGAAGAAGACCTCCTGGCAGAAGGTCAGGATGAAGTTCAAGCCCCGGACGTCGTAGAGGATGAGGTCGACGAGGTGTCGGCTACTCCGGTTCAGATTCCGGAGCCTATTCCCTCAACATCGGCCGGTCTCCCAGTAGAGCTGGGACAGGCCCTCTCTTCGATTGTTGGAATGATCTAACAAATGCAGAAGGAGAATCAGGAGAAGGCGACTGCTATGGAACTGCGGATGCAGTCCCTTGCAGAATCACTTGGGCCCCGGAAAAGGCTCAATGTGAAAGACCTTCCCTCTTGCTCAGATGCTAACCCATGGAGGTATGCTGAGCACATGCCGATGACGACTGGAAAGATCGTCATCTCGGATAAGCTGGGTTCAGTTCCCCTAGAGGAGGTGGAATTCTGGCCCAGCAAGGCATCATATCCGGACTGCTATGTCCGGCTGAGAAAAGAACCAGCTTCAAGGGAGGAGACAGAGCCGAAGGAGGTCATAGTCATGGACCACGCTAAGGCTCAAGCCCTACTTTCATCCTCGATGAAGGAGAGGGGCTTCTCTAACTCGAAGGTAGCTGCATTGAGCAAGAAGCTCCCTTCCTTTGTGTCCTCTCCTGCTTGAGCCTTCCCCTTTTTACAGAAAGGGTTTGCGGCTGTCCTAAAGGCAGTCGAGGCCGGCAAGCCTTGCCCCTCCCTGGAGGAGTGTAAACCCTTGTCGCTGGCCCGGCCTATGGACCACAAAGACTGGAAGGACGTCCATCTGACGTTCTCAGTGGGAAAGTTGGAGGCTGATATTGCCGGACGGCAATTCGGCGAGGACCTCCCCAAGCTGTCTGACTTTCTTTTACGAAGAGAGTTCGAGACAAAAGAAAGACTGGCTGCCTCAATGTGTCTTCAGACTACTCTTGAGACGATGGCAAGTGACCCCAAGGTCCATGAAATGTTCATAGTGGTGGCTAAGACTCACCTAGCCACAGTGACGAAGGACCTTTATGGCTTCGTCAAGGCGAGGAGAGCTTGTAGGGAGTTCGTGTTCACCGGGGCTACGGTGAGGCACGAGCCAAGGAAGTTAATCTCCTCCAACATTTGGGGAAAAGACCTTTTCCCTACCGATGTGGTCAAAGAAGTTGTTGATAAGGCCGCCGTGGAGAATAGAAACCTTCTCCAGAAGTGGGGCATGGCTATCAAAAGAAAGTCTTCCCCGGATGAGGGTCCTCAACCAAAGAAGAAGAATATGAGGACTAGGCTACTATCTCGGCCAGCCAAGCCCTCTAGACAGCAACAGCAACTGCAATTGCCATTGCCTCCAGTGCCCCAGATGGTGGCACAAACCCCGACCACTTTTCAGTGGGTACCCCAGGCTGCGCCGGGTCAGTCCACGGCATTCACCCCAACGTTCGAAGGACAGTCTTCTTCCTTTCGAGCAAAGCCTAGAGGAGCAGCCAGAGGCTCGTCTAGGCGCCCCTCAAGGGGAAGGGGATTCAGAGGTGGTCGTGGTCAGGGAAGCAAGACCTCAGGACGGCAGTCCAAGTGAAATGATACCGGTAGGAGGGAGACTGATGAAATTTTGGGATCGTTGGACCTTCGATCCCTGGGCCCAAAGCCTACTCAAGAATGGACTGGGCTGGAGCTGGTACAGCACTCCACCCCCGTGCCTTCAGTTTTTCCAACACTCCACCCCCGTTCTGGAGGAGTACGTTCAAGAACTGTTGGAGAAAAAGGTGATCCGAAAGGTGAAGTCAATCAAATTCCAAGGGAGGCTCTTTTGTGTTCCCAAGAAAGAATCGGAAAAGCTCAGAGTCATTCTGGACTTGTCGCCACTCAACAAGTTCATAGTGAATTGCATATTCAAAATGCTAACACTGCAACACATAAGGACCTTACTGCCCAAGAGGGCATACTCAGTCTCTATAGACTTGTCAGACGCCTATTGGCACATTCCAATCAGCCGTCGACTCTCCCCCTACCTAGGGTTCAGGCTACAACGGAGACTATACGCCTTCAGAGCCATGCCATTCGGGCTAAACATAGCCCCAAGGATTTTCACGAAGCTTGCGAGCGCGGCTCTCAAACAATTACGCCTAAAGGGAATTCAGGTAGTAGCCTACCTGGACGACTGGCTGGTGTGGGCAGCATCCGAGACAGAATGCTTGCAAGCTTCCAGTCAGGTGATCCAGTTCCTAGAGTACCTAGGCTTCAAGATCAACAGAAAAAAGTCTCGACTTTCTCCATCCCAAAAGTTCCAGTGGCTGGGAATCCACTGGGACCTTTTGTCACACTGTTTCTACATCCCGGCGAAGAAAAGGAAGGAGATAGCGGGTTCTGTCAAGAGACTTCTAGATTCCGAAAGGATATCAAGACGCGAACAGGAGAGGGTACTAGGCTCTCTCCAGTTTGCTTCGGTGACAGACCCAGTGCTAAGAGCACAGCTAAAGGATGCAACTGGAGTTTGGAGAAGGTATGCATCAAACGCGCGAAGAGATCTGAGAAGACCAGTGCCGCCTCGGCTACGTACTCTTCTCAGGCCTTGGTCCCAAGCCAGACATCTAAAGAAGTCGGTTCTTCTTCAGCCACCTCCCCCGTCGATGACGATTCACTCAGACGCCTCAAAGGAGGGATGGGGAGGTCACTCTCATCGGAAAAAAGTCCAGGGGACTTGGTCCAAGCTATTCAGGACCTTTCACATAAACTTTCTAGAAGCTATGGCTGTGCTCCTTACCTTAAAGAAAGTCTCCCCGCGTCACTCGATCCACATAAGATTGGTGATGGACAGCGAGGTGGTTGTGAGATGCTTGAATCGACAAGGGTCGAGGTCACCACCTCTCAACCAGGTGATGTTGGCCATTTTCCGATTGGCGGAAAAGAAGAAGTGGTACCTGTCGGCAGTTCACCTTCAAGGAGTCCGCAACGTGACAGCGGACGCTCTATCCAGGTTCACACCGATAGAGTCGGAATGGTCCTTAGACGCAGGATCATTCTCCTTCATTCTGAATCAAGTCCCAGAACTGCAGATAGACCTCTTTGCGACGAAAGACAACAAGAAGTTGCCCCTGTATGTGTCCCCGTACGAGGACCCCTTAGCGGAAGCAGTGGACGCGATGTCCCTCGACTGGAACAGATGGTCCAGAATTTATCTGTTACACCCTCACAACCTTCTGTTGAGGGTCCTCAACAAACTGAGATCCTTCAAGGGGGTAGCGGCAATAGTGGCCCACAAGTGGCCGAACAGCATGTGGTTCCCCTTGGCGTTGGAACTACAGCTGAAGTTTGTGCCGCTACCACATCCAGTTCTGACCCAGCGAGTCCAGAAGTCGACTGTCTGCGCTTCATTACAGAAAACCCGGACCCTGCAGCTCATGATTTTCTCTCCCTTGCGGTGAGAAAGCGTTTCGGGATTTCGAAAGCCAGCATAGACTTCCTAGAGGAATATAAGTGCAAATCGACTAGAAGGCAATATGAGTCATCTTGGAGAAAATGGGTGGCCTTTGAAAAGGCGAAGAATCCGCAGGAGATCTCAACAGACTTCTGCTTATCTTTCTTCATCCACCTCCATGGTCAAGGGTTGGCAGCTAACACGATTTCAGTGTGTAAATCTGCTTTGATGAGACCCATTTTATATGCCTTCCAGATCGACCTAGGTAACGAGATCTTTAATAAAGTTCCGAAAGCCTGCGCTAGGCTCAGACCTTCAGCACCTCCAAAGCCCATTTCTTGGTCTTCAGACAAAGTTCTTCATTCCACTTCTCTGTTGAGCAATGAAGAGTGTGCGTTGAAGGATTTGACACAAAAAGTTATTTTCCTATTTGCACTCGCGTCCGGGGCCAGGGTTATTGAGATCGTAGCCCTCTCGAGAGAGGCAGGTCGTGTTCAGTTCCTGGATGGGGGAGAACTGAACCTGTTTCTAGATCCTACGTTTCTCGCCAAGAATGAGTTACCCACCAACAGGTGGGGTCCCTGGAGAATCTGCCCTCTGAAAGAAGATGCATCTTTATGTCCAGTAGAATGCCTAAAGGTCTATCTTCGTAGAACTTCAGACTTCAAGGGTGGTCAACTATTCAGGGGAGAAACATCAGGCTCAAATTTATCTCTGAATCAACTCAGAGCGAAAATGACATATTTTATTCGCAGAGCGGATCCTGACAGTACACCCGCAGGTCACGATCCGAGGAAAGTTGCCTCATCCCTAAATTTCTTTAATTGTATGGATTTTGAACATCTCCGTTCATACACGGGCTGGAAGTCTTCCAGAGTGTTCTTTCGCCACTATGCGAAGCAAGTAGAGGAACTAAAGAGATCTGTGGTAGCAGTGGGTCGGGTAGTTAACCCTACTGTTTAACTCTGCGAGGAACAGTGGTCTTAATTGGGACGATTAAGTCCAGGGTGAGTGTGTAGGTACATACTGTACTACAAACTAAATGAGGGCACCGAGTGCCCACATAGACTGTTCCTTTTTCGAAGGTGAACCTAGCATAAGTGCAGACATGTGTGCCGAGCGTTTCTAACGCTAATATGATTGATTTGTAATACAGACTTTTATGACTTGATACCTCGGTACCTTAAAAAAAGTGGCTTTTAATGTTTTTTCTTTCAGATAAACAAGTTCTGTTTACTATCATACTTATGCTTAAAGTTTTGGGTTATCCTCTTTATATATATATATATATATATATATATATATATATATATATATATATATATATATATATATATATATATATATATATATATATATATATATATATATATATATATATATATATATATATATATATATATATATATATATATATATACAATTGTTGTTAACCTGTTTATTTATTGTCTGTCAATAAACTTGTTCTTGAGAACCTTGCATCTCTTTCACCTGTGTCAATTTATTGGTATAATTGAGCATTTATTCTATGTACCTTACCTGGGATAATTCTAATAGAATTGTTCTTTTATGCAAGCTTTGTTGCATTGGTTTATGTAGTCCCCTAATGGGAGGACTCCGTCCCATAAAGGGACAAGGGCGGTTTTATTAGTTTCTTCCTATGCTGATATAAACCTTTGTCCAATACAAGTATTGTGCGGATTACTGGTCAATATTTCATATTGACGCAGTGGTTCTTTACAAACTATGCTTTACTTAATATAGGGCGAGACCACTATATTAGCTTGCCTGGTATTCATACATAGGTATATGTACTCTTCGAGACTTTTCCAGAGTCTAGTAGGACTCTTCCCTGTAGGGGGCAGGAAGCTCTAACATAGTTTATAGTTAGTTGAAAAGATGTATAACGGTAACATCTTGGGTCTCTAGGTCTAGTCGACCGGGGAAAAATTATCTCCGGGGAGTACGGCACGTTCTGAGAATCCACAGATACAGTAATGCTCTGGTATACTTCCATCAGGACGACATGGCTTGAGCCCAAAAAACGGATTTTGAGCGAAGCGAAAAATCTATTTTTGGGTGAGATGGCCATGTCGTCCTGATGGACCCGCCCTTGCCTTTCTAAGAAAGGGCTGTAGGACCCCTCCCTACATACAGTATCTGTAGCACCTCGTGTACGCTACAAGGAATACAGATGGCGCCAGGATTGGCGCCAGGCACGCATACGAATCGGATGATAGGGAGCCTTGGGAGCGGCTCCCCCTTTTTCTTTCCCGAATTCGTTTCTTGCCAATTGCCTCCTACGAGACGAAATCTCTGTTCAGGATGCAGATTGCCATGTGGCGTGTCAAGAATACGTCCTCTGATATGTCGCGATATCCCTTTCAGGAGGGATATTCGCTCCAGGAGTTAGAATTCTGGTACCTTAAGGTAAATTCTCTGGGAATATCGCCGTAGTTGTAACATACCCTAGGAAGCTACCTTATAGGAACTTCCATCAGGACGACATGGCCATCTCACCGAAAAATAGATTTTTCGCTTCGCTCAAAATCCGTTATATATATATATATATATATATATATATATATATATATATATATATATATATATATATATATATATATATATATATATATATATATATATATATATATATATATATATATATATATATATATATATATATATATATACAGTATTAGGTAGCCTGTTCTCCATGCTATCTCTCTTTCTTTTAGCTACCAGGCTAGATGTACTAGTATTAGCTAGCTATGCCGACGACATGCTGGCTGAACTACAGTATATGTTTATACAGG
Source organism: Palaemon carinicauda (assembly GCF_036898095.1). Taxonomy (NCBI): domain Eukaryota; kingdom Metazoa; phylum Arthropoda; class Malacostraca; order Decapoda; family Palaemonidae; genus Palaemon; species Palaemon carinicauda. Next base: position 41,807,730 of record NC_090746.1, on the reverse strand, counting down.
TAGTTAGTAGTTTTGCAGTATAGGATATACTGCAAATAGAAAGCTCCTGTATATTTTATGCTAGTAGTGTTTTCCAATATATTTGAAAATCCTACCCAATTATTTGTGGAACCCAATCTCATATTGAAAAAATTTAGTTCTTCAATATTCTGATTAGAAATCAGTCTTCAGATTACCCTGCAGAAATAAAATTTTAAGGACTGGAGATTACACTCCTAACCCTTAAAGGGCAGAGCCCTTATCCTCGAGTCTCCATGATTAGGAAACTCTGTTTTAATTTTGTAAGGGGGGTCACAGCAAATAAGTTGGGTGGGATATATACAAATATACAGTATGTCTTTCCTTTCCCCAGTCCAGTTGGCATCATGCCAGCTGGACCGTATAGTCAGTTGCTTACCAGAAAGTCAACACATTGGCTGGATCATACTATATATAATTATACAGTAGCCAGTATATTGCAATATAGTGCATACTGCAAATAGAAAACTACAGTATGATTATACAATAACTATTTCTAGCATATCATGGGTATCCTCATGTGAGCTTATGCTGCAGCCGCTCTTACATTGAAGGAATGGTGTTTCTCCGTTAAGCTGATTGAGAAATCAGTCTTCCGTACCCCACAGTATTTAGTATGAAAGGGAGACTGAAGTATACACTTCCCTATCCCTAGGGGTTAGAGAACCCCCTTTTTCAGTTGGAATTCCTTCGAAAAGGAAATTCCTATCTTTTAATACTGAGGAGAGGTACCAGCATTTGCTTGCAAGGGATACACAAGTATGTGTCTCCTACTATCCCTTTATAGCTTGCTATCCTAAGCTATTCTGTTAAGATATGACCTTTGATATATTGGTTATCAGTGAGATGATCAATCGTATACTCATTTGGTTTTCCTTTCTTTACAGGAAGAACGCCAGATGTCATGTGTTGTAGTCTTCTGCAAAACTAAGAGTAATTGTTTTTACGGAAATAATGCATGCAGGTTTCATGCCCCCTGTTATATTATTTCCGAACACCTGCAGTATTGGAACCCGCAGGCGTGCAAAGTATGTCGGGCCCTATTGTTCGAAGGTTTCAAGAATCCCAAGTCGGTAGAGACTAGGGATGCAGCTCGCTTCAAACTACGCAACTGGGTGAGGGCTTTCAGAAAATCTCTCCGGGTCCTTACCTGCCTAATGACAAGATGCGTAGGTTACTATTTCCAACAGCGAGTAAGGAAATAGTGGTAACCCACACACGAGGTACATTTCCCGATGACCAGATAACCTTCGAGAAGGAGGGCAAAAAGCCCCCGCGGGAAGAAGGGGAGAATGTTGGGTTGGAATTGTCTCCGTCCCAACAGGCTCATGAGCCAACAACATCGATATCTCCGCCTTTTATCCCTCTTTTAGATGGAATTAACCAGTTATGGGCCCAAGTCAAAAATCTAGTAGAAAATTATGTGCGAACAGAGCATAAAGCAGGAAGTGAAATGCAAGGTAGAGTTTGGTAAAGCTCCACTTGTCGCTCCTAAAGGGTCGTATAAATGACTCGTAGATCAAGACCTTCCGACATGCTCCACAACCAATCCCTGGAGGTTTGCAGAGCTAATGCCGATTTTAAACGGCAAACTCTACATCTCGGAGAAGATGGAAACTATTCCTTTGGACAAAATCCAGTTCTGGCCAAGCTTTGATGCTTTCCCGAACTGTTTCATTAGACTGAAGGATGAACCAACATCAGGAAAAGGAACGGAATAAAAGGAGGTTATGATTCTCGACAATGATAAAGCACAGGCTATCCTATCAATCAGCATAGAAAAGGCGGATTACTCGGTGTCGAAGGTATCCACACCAGGTAACAAGCACTCTTCCTTTCTTACTCCTGTTTCAATTTCATTCCCCTTTATGGAGAAGGCTTTCAAATATATCACTGAGGCAATAGAGACAGGTAAACCGTGTCCTACACTCAAGGAGTGCGAGCCTGTGTCACTAGCATTTCCCAGACAGGAAAAGAACTGGAAGGAGGCCCATTTCACCTTTTCAGTAGGAAGACTTGAGGTGGATGTCACCAGTCGACAATTTAAGGAAAATCTACCAAAATTATCTGAGTTTCTCTTACAGGATGAACAAGAAACAAAGGAGAGACTGGCAGCCTCCTTATCTCTACAGAACTACATAGAGTTCTGTTCGACTCATCAAGATACCCTAGACATGCTCAAGGTCTTAGCCAAAATACATATGGCTACTTTGGTAAAAGACCTTTATGACTTTATAAACGCTAGAAGAACATGTAGGGAGTTTGTGTTAGCTAACGCAATAGCGAAACACGATACAAGAAAGCTAATATCTTCCAACATCTGGGGTAAAGACCTCTTTCCAGACAAGGTAGTCAAGAAAGTGATTAAGAACGCCTCCATGGAGAAAGTAGGACTTCTCCAAAAGTGGGGCATCCTTTCGAAAAGAGAATCTTTTAAGGTTGTGGGTCCCCAACTTAAAAGGAAGATGGAGAGGTCTGGAAATCCCTTTCGAGCTGTTCAACAACAATCCACAGTTGTAGTGACCTAGATGTCACAGACAGACGGTCGAAAAGATATTCCTACTGATCAGTTGAAGCATAGAAATGCTTCTAGTAGGAGGGAGATTCCTTTAGGATCGCTGGACCTTTGATCCTTGGGTCCATGGCCTAATCAAGATGGGACTAGGATGAGAGGTGGAGATATCTCTACCACCATTTCCTCAACACCTCCGATAATCCAAAACCCTCCTGGAGGAGTTTACCTGCGAGCTCTAGAGCATACAGGTGGTAAGGAAACTTTAGTCCACCGAATTCCAGGGAAGGCCGCTGTGTGTTTACGAGAAGGACTCAAGAAAATTCAGTCATTCAGGACTTATTGCCACTCAACAAGTCCAAATAAAACGAGTTCAGGATGTTTATCCTCCTGAACATAAGGACCCCGCTGCAAAAAAGGGTACCTATAGTCTTACCAGACCTGAAAGTCATCTATAGGCAACTTCCATTCAATCACCCTTTCCCCTCCTATCTAGGACTCAAGTTACACAAAGTAACGCACTTCCTAGGAAAGATACTCGTCAGACTAGACAGAGCCCTAGCTACCTTCATAAAATTGGCAGACTCAGTCATGCAATATTTAAGCCTAAGAAATGTTCAGGCAACAATGTTCCTGGACAAGAGGCTGGGGTGGGCAGCACCCAAGGTGGCTGGTCTATGAACATCCGAAGATATGATCCGGTCCCCGGAACATCGTGGATGAAAGATAAACTTCAAGAAGTCTCGATTCTCTCTGGCTCAAAGGTTTCAATGACTGAAAAGCCATTGAAGCCTGTTGTCACTCCAACTCTCCTTTCCTTTGGGAAGTTAAAAGGAGATGGCAAGGTCTGTCAAGAGACTCCGGTACTCAGTCAGATTCCCAAAACAAGAACAGGGAGGAACCCTGATCTCTCTCCAGTTCGCAATAGAGACAGGCCCTGTGCTAAGAGCACTGCTACAAGATGCGCTGGGAGCCTGGAGAAAACAAGCATCAAACGCTCGAAGAGGCCTAAAAAGACCGATAGAAGTCCTTCCTTAATGGCTTCCCTAACAAAGCTCAAAGCCCAAAAATCCCAAGACCATGTTGGTCCAGTTATGAGTAGAGAAACTCTCTCCAAGCAGATCAGACGCTGCAATCCACGATGCTAAGGAACGTCTCATACAGTCTAGGTGTAGTTAGCCATCCCTTACCCAAAGGGATGTCACCTATCAGCAGTTCACATACAACCAATCTGCAATGTGACAGTGGATGATCTACTCAGGCTAAGGCCGATAGAGTTAGAATGGTCCACAGACGCAGACCTATTCTCTCCCAGATGGGAACAAGTCCCCGAACTGCAATCCGACCTCTTCATTACATGCGCCGTCAAGGAACTACCTTGATATATAGCCCTATACGAGGATCCTCTAGTTTAAATGATAGACATCATGTCTCTGAAATGGAAGGGATAGACTTAGGATTTCCAGTTCATCCCGTCCAATCACCTGCTGAGAGTCCTAAACATGCTGAGATCCCTCCAGGTGGGAGTAGTTCTGTTGGCTCCCAGGTAGCCCAAGAGCAATCTATCCTCCTTGAGGAAGGAACAGAGGCTGAGGCTGTCCTTTATTCTGAACCCTGGACAACTCCAGAAGGTTCAGAGATTAATTGCCTTCGATTTATTACAGAGAACCCAAACCCTTCATTGCATGATTTTCTTGCCCTAGCGGTTAAGAAAAAATTTGGGATCTCAAAAGGCAGTATAGAATTCTTAAAAGAATAAAAGTCTAAGTCAACTAGAAGACAATATGAGTCATCATGGAAAAAGTGGGTTGCTTTCGTAAAAGCAAAAGGACCGAGACAGATTTCAATGAACTTTTGCATGTCTTTCTTTATCCATCTTCATAACCATGGTTTGGCGGCCAACACGATAACTACGTGCAAGACAGCCTTGACTAGACCTCTTCTATATGCCTTTCAAGTAGACTTGGCGAATGAGATCTTTAATAAGATCCCGAAGGCATGTGCGAGGCTTAGGCCTGCTGCACCACCAAAGTCCATCTCTTGGTCTTTGGACAAGGTCCAACATTATGCCTCATCCTTGAACAATGAAGACTGTTCGCTTAAGGATCTAACCCAAAAGGTTATTTTTCTGTTCGCTATAGCCTCAGGGGATAGAGTTAGTGAATAAGTGGCCCTTTCTAGGGATGAGGGCCACATTCAGTTCTCAGAAACAGGAGAACTGAATCTCTTCCCTGATCCATCCTTTCTCGGTAAGAATGAGCTACCCACTAAAAGGTGGGGTCCCTGGAGAATCTGCCCTCTGAAGGAAGATGTCTCTCTATGTCTGGTAGAGTGTCTAAAGGTCTATCTTCGTAGAACTTCAGACTTAAGGGGAGGACAGCTCTTTAAAGGAGAAACCTCTGGATCAAACTTATCCATAAAACAACTGAGGGCAAAGCTCACCTACTTTATTAGTAGAGCGGATCCGGACAGTACTCCCGCAGGTCATGATCCGAGAAAGATTGCTTCATCACTGAACTTCTTTTAGTATATGGACTTTGAGCGTCTTCGTTCATACACTGGATGGGAATCATCCAGAGTGTTTTACAAACACTATGCGAAACAGGTACATGAACTGAAACACTATGTAGTGGCGGCAGGTAGTGTATTAAAATCTGCCCTCTAATTACTGTTATAAACAGTCAATGGTTTGGGACTTCAAATGTCCTCGCACATATACTGGGTGAGAATCATCCAGAGTGTTCTACAAACACTATGCTAAGCAAGTCCATGATCTGAAGTAGTATGTGGTGACGTCGGGTAGAGTACTTAACCCGCCGTCTAATTCTACGATGAACAGCTAATTGACTGGGACTGTCAATACCATTTTTGCTTCTCACCATTCTATGGTTACTTGATTTGACTTGTTCAACAATGTTACATCTTTAATCAAATTTAATTTCTTCATTTCGTGTTCTCCATATCCATTTTCTATTTTCCTTTTTAGAAAGGAGAGGTGTTCATAATTTTAAGATTTTCTTTTTTTTTTTTTACATAGTTTATATGCTTGTCTCCTCTAACATTTATAATGCCTATTCCAAATTTACCTACTGCTGATTTTTTTCTCTTCTTTTAATTACGCTACTTTATCATTCCCGAGATTTCTCGTTCACAGAATGTTTTTATATCTTCATTTGCAAGAAATGATGGT
>NC_090746.1:41794510-41797010 GCF_036898095.1 Palaemon carinicauda | reverse complement strand
TATCTTGAACTTTTAATTCAATACTTCTCCATTCATCATCTCCAACTTAGTGCTTCATAGCCATCAGCCATATAGGCCTGGGTCTTCCAACTCTTTGAGTGCCTTGAGGAGCGCAGCTGATCGTTTTATGAACTAATCTCTCTTGGAGATTGCGAAAAGCATTCCCAAAACATCTCCATCTACCCCTCATCATGATCTCATCTACATATGGCATTCGAGTAATCTCTCTTATAGTTTTATTTCTAATCCTGTCCTTCCATTTAACGCCCAATATCATTCTGGGGGCTTTGTTCTCAAACATACTGAATCTATTGGAGAATTTTCACTGTCATACCATGACTCATGTCCATAGAGTAACACCGATCTCAATAAACTAATAAAAAGTCTGATTTTTATATGAAATTTCAGGAGATCTTATTTCCAAGTCTCACTCAACCTAGCCATTTTCTGATTTGCTTTTTTCATTCTTTTACTAAACTCAGATTCTAAAGATCCTGTATTGGAGATCATAGTTCCTAAATACTTAAATGATTCTACCGCGTTAATCTTTTCTCCTTCCATCTTCCATTGCATACTCCGTTCTCATCATCTCTGTCTTTCTTCTATTTATCTTCAGCCCAACCTCGTGTGATATTTCATGCATTCTAAAAAGCAATTATTGCTAATCCTGTGGTGTGCTGCTAACAAGGATAGCATCATCAGCATACTATAGGTCTCCTAAATTCCTATCGTCAATCCATTCAATCCTTCTCCACCATCTCTGACTGTTCTATGCATTACAAAATCAACGTGGAGGACAAACAACATAGGTGACAACATATTCTCCTTGAGTATTTCGCTGTTCACTGGAAATCCATTTGATAAAATTCGATTAATAGTAACTTTTAACTTCCTATGCTCATGAACATACTTACTCAAATTTAAATATCCAAGAGGAATTCCATAATAACGCAGGATTCTCCACAAAATTGGCCGATGCTCACCATCAAAGAATTTTTCATAGTCCACAAATGCCATCAAAATAGGATTTCTTTATTCCAAGAAATGCTGTACAACATCTCTCAAAATTAAAATTTGGCCAATGTTAAATCTGAGAATGACTAATAAATGCATTAACTATTTCCTATCGTCAATCCATTCAATCCTTCTCCACCATCTCTGACTGTTCTATGCATTACAAAATCAACGTGGAGGACAAACAACATAGGTGACAACATATTCCCCTTGAGTATTTCGCTGTTCACTGGAAATCCATTCGATAAAATTCGATTAATAGTAACTTTTAACTTCCTATGCTCATGAACATACTTACTCAAATTTAAATATCCAAGAGGAACTCCATAATAACGCAGGATTCTCCACAAAATTGGCCGATGCTCACCATCAAAGAATTTTTCATAGTCCACAAATGCCATCAAAATAGGATTTCTTTATTCCAAGAAATGCTGTACAACATCTCTCAAAATTTAAATTTGGCCAATGTTAAATCTGAGAATGACTAATAAATGCATTAACTATTTCATTCATGAAATAGTTAATAGTTCCATTTTTTCATGCACTTACATTCCGATTATATTTGTGAAATTATAAATCTTAAACATTTATCTGTAAACTTTACTGCAAGAACTTTGATGTCTGTTGCATGGTTTATTCACAAATAATGGAATCAAGGTGACTTGACTAATGTTTAGTTATAGTTCAAAATAATGGTAAAATCATCGGGAATCATATAAGAGATATAAATTTCCCATTGTCTTAATCACTATTAATTTTTTTTTTGCAAAATAATCATCGAGATCTTTTCCTTTTATCTTATTTAGTAGAAAATGAGTTCATTTTATCGATTATGTGTTAATCGTTATTATCTAATCATTATATTGAATGATATTTGAAGTTTCCCAGGAAAAAAAAAAACATTATTTTTCAAAACATTTCTGCGATAATGATACTATTTTATTTAATTAGCTATGTTTCCCCTAATATAGTCTTGTCAATTACCAAGAAAATATTTCAATTATTCTTACTCCATTTAGCTGACATTGCATGGAAATTATCATAGATAATTTTTTTCGCTCCACAATACCATAAAATGACCCTGCGTAATCATTCACATATATTTGCGCATATTGCCAATCATTACAGGTGTTCTGGGTTAATCTTATGAAGTTCTGAAGATGGAATAATTAAGGATACCGGTATTTAAACTCCAAGATTTACTAAATCAATCTAAATGTTATTATTAGGCCTTCTGAAATGTATCATAAAGGAGATAAATGTAGTATTTTAGTAAAATTATGAGTGAACAGCCTAACATAGTAAAATCAAATGCGTTATAGAGAGACCTTCCTGTCATCTGTTATTTGAAATCGGACACCTGATGCCATGCATGTGATGTCTGCAACGCTATCAAAAAATCAACTTGTCTCTTACAGGAGCTCAGTGACATTACGAAAAACTACGGAAGCCAACTGTGGATACATTAGGATTTTGTAATAGAAAT
>NC_090746.1:41772010-41784510 GCF_036898095.1 Palaemon carinicauda | reverse complement strand
CTTTCTATATTTCTGTCTAAATATCCACACCCACACACCCACCCACGTACACAAGCGCGTGCGCACACACACACACACACACACACACATACACCGGGTCATATTCTAAACTATCGATATGAATTTCCTTAATGGAAGTTCATCCACCGCTATAAAACATAAACCATTTGCAAAATAGACTGGCTTCCTTTGGTCAGTTTCACGTTTTATGCCAAACGGAAGATATTATCAGGATTTGTCATTTTACATAAAACTATAAAACAAATAATGAAAATTATTGATTCTGTTCATTGAATTAATCAACTAATTTATCAATGAATCTTTTATATATGTCACTGCCATTTATGATAATTGTAAATATTATGAGTTAAACATATTGTTTACCTCCTAATTAAATCTTTAATAATAATTCCTAAAACTACCTCCTTGAAAGAAGGATAATATTTCTTCATCGTGGTTCACTAACCTTTAATGATGAACTATCAACAATGGAAGTTTTTATTTCCGATGTGATCTTTGTTTCCCTGTTGGATTCTCTTTTATTCAAAACATTACCCAATTACTTCCTTAGAAACGTCAATGATGACAAAAAAGTAAATGATTAGAATAAGTTATCTACATACAATTTAAAATATACGTTATCCTAGGTACGAGGTTGTAATGAATTCTTTTTTATTTATTATTTTTTTAATGGAGACTGATTGATTGACTAATGTAGAGTTTTCTGGCATCCTGACATCTAAGGTAATTGGCGCCGTTCGAAATGGAAAAGCATATGAATTGTTCATTTCTACTTATTATCTGCTGTCCTAATAATTAGAGATGTCAAATAATTTAGCATAAGATTTATTTCTATCAACGCTAAAGAGGTTGAATGCCGATGATTTAATTTTCTGCCCTAGTAATCAGAGATACTTGAGAATTTAACATATAATTGATTGGTATGAGGGCTAAAGATCAGGTACTTTGAGTATTTCGAAACAGAATTTGAAGTTTTGCCCAAACAAATATCATCTTCAAATACCCAGGTTATGTCATTGAATTTTTTTTTTTTTTTTTTTTTTTTTTTTTTTTTTTTTTTTTTTACAAATCTCACTGACTATTCAATTATCAAAAATTTAAGCCGATTTGTCATAAAATTATACACCAATTCGTGAACAGCATTAATTAAATAAATAAGCTAAGCTAGACACTAGAACGCACCAATTTTATGTCATATTGAATACTGTAGCTTATATCCGACAACTTCAATGTCTCTGGTACACAAGGAAGTTATATTTTACAGGGAATATTACAACATTTATAGTTAAACGCGACAATTGTTTACCTTTCAATCATCTTTGTATAATTGAAAAAGCCTCGTCATAAAGGTCAGAGAATAAAGCAGGCCATACTTACAGACGACTGACGCTCTGATCTGACCACGATTGGCATGAATGCACCAATCCTTAACGTCTATAGGGGGGTAAACGTGACTTACCTACCCTCTCATCCTTTCAGCATGTTTGATCGGACAGGGTAGTCCCACCGAAATTGGCAATGCCAGTATTCCTCGCCAGTATCATGCATGCGTGTGGACGGACTGGCAAGGCGACTGGCTTGACTCGCCTATTTTGATACGTAGAGTATCATTATACGACCATACTTTGTCTCTTGATCGGAGAGCTTTTTATGATATAACGATAAACTGATTTTATTTCACAATCTTTTGCTTTATCCCAAAGTCAAAAGATTAATGAGGATACTAATCATGTACAGATGACGTGAGGTGTAGATAGGAGAGAACTTTGGAGGGGTAATCCAAGTGTAGGATTAACAAAGCTTTTAATCCGATCTATCTCACAAGAAGCAGCCCACAGAGTTAAAAATCATGCTTAGAGATACTTTTGAAATTTATTCAGAATTATTTCTTCATACATTATATATTTTCTTTAAATAGACATGTGTACATCTAGCACTTTATTTCCGTCAGTTCATAATTAATTTCACTTAATGTAATCATATGCTCTTTTCACTCGATGAGTTTGTCCATGCAAACAAGCAGATAATATATATATATATATATATATATATATATATATATATACATATATGTGTGTGTGTTTGTGTGTGTGTGCGTGTGCGTGTGTGTTAATGCTCTTGAAATATGTTATTTGAATTCCTTCTCTTTTAGCTTTTTATATCCTTATTTACTTTCCTCACTAGGCTACTTTTCCCTAATGGGGCCCTTGGGCCTATAGTATCTATACTATGATATTCCAGAGTTTAGGCAATTTTAAATGATAAACCAGAACAATATTTCATCCACTCACTACATAAAAATAATAACGAGGGTCCAAAGAATGAATACATGATAAATTAAGTAGCTGCAGATCATTAAATTTTTTCAACCTATGTATATCTTTGCCACTCTTTTTCTGCCTGCAAAAACACAATCCTTTTCAAGTGTCTATAAACTAACCTGAAAGCAAGTACGCCTAATCAAAAGTTTAGTATTGCATCAGCATGAGAAGATCTCTAGAAAGGTAAAAAAAAATCTTTTTAGTATATTTCTCCCAGGAGACCTTTGGACACTCGGAATAGTGGAATAAACGGAAAAAGTAGTCCTATAATGACTTCAAGAAAAGTAAGTATATTTCTTTATGCTATAATAACGATGCGGAGTGCCTATCACGTCCCTTCATATTATTCCTTGTCAGACGTCATAGATATATATTAGGTAGAAATAAAGTAAAAAGTGCACGAATTTTGCATTTTTCTAAAATTGGTTACACAAATTGTACTTGATACCCAGTAATGTTCTAAATTTGATAAGTACGTACCAAAAACGTAACCACGTAATCCTAATCTTGGATGCGCAATCCTCTTGAACTAAGCAGGCAAGTTGTTAGCCTGCGTGGGCATTTTTCAATGGGCAGGAGTGCCACTCCAGTCCAGCAGGACAAACCTCTGTGTGTATGGCCGGCTTAAGTCTTCGACATAAAGGTCTGCCGATAAAGTATTCGGTATAATAAATTAGATGATCAACATAAGGATTAGAGGACAAAGTGTAGCTGGGTTCAGATGTCATCGAATACCTATTATATCAACAAGAAACGACGTTAAATGACAATTGATTAATATAATACTTCTGCTCTGAACTAGCTTTGACTCCGCACTTGGCCTTTTATCGAGTCTATAAGTTTCATGTAGCCTATATCTCTTTTTTTTATCTCCTTCTCTACTACCTGTATGAGGAGAACCGTCAGTTTCTAAAACATAATGTTAAGCTATCCTGTAAATATTACATGACTATGGAAATAATGGCATGTTTTTATAGTCTGCACATGAACATTTTAATTTATTTTTCCTTTGCCCAGTGGAGCAAATTTGCATTTACCTGACTTTAAATAAATATCATTGAGAATAAACGAAGGATATAGAAGGATATGTGTATGTGTGTAGTACAATATTTTTGGAAAAAAAAAAAAAAAAAAAAAAAAAAAAAAGATGATGAATAAGGATATGGTTAAAGTTTGTCATAACTGCTTCAATTTCCTATTATGTTTCAGTATATATTTTATCAGTTGCTTCACAAACAGATTCACCAAATCATACTACGTGAAAGGTGTCTATAATAAGGTTAAAAATTATTTTAAGTCATGTGAAATCCACTGAAAACTTTTAGAAAATATTTTCATTAAGGATGCTGCTCAAAAATTACACAGTTAATAAGTTAGTGGTGGTTTATATATTTATTTACTCAACTGCAAATCATCCTAATATACTGCTCATTAACTTTTTTCCCCGCTTTGAAATATAAATTTGAATTCAATCCAGAAAATTTATTACAAAAAGGTGAATTTTATGCAGAAAATCTATATATGATGAAGTCAAGCCATTTCATCGCTTCTCATTATCGAGTTGATATTTTTATTCCGATGAAATGACTGTACAGATTATTTGGTTTTATAAATTTTCATTGAATAAGAGACTGATTTAGTTGTTTCATTTTTTCTTTACTTTGTTATCGAGAATATTTGTTCGTTTACTGCTGTCCACGTGATATTGTTTATCAGTCTATTAATCTTCTAAAAAAATTGTGTCCGCTACTGAAAGAAAACATTTTCATTTAGGGCTCTATAATATATATATATATATATATATATATATATATATATATATATATATATATATGTATATATATATATATATATATATATATATATATATATATATATATATATATATATATATATATACATATATATATATATATATATATATATATATATATATATATATATATATATATATATATATATATATATATATATATATATATATATATATTGCGTTAATGTTTAAAAAATTTAATAAAAACATTTTATTATTAAAAAGGGTGACAGTTTACTGCTAATAGTCTTTCTTTTCGTAAATATATTTCCTTTATGCATGAGATATATTACTAAAGGCTGTCATTAAAATTTATTGTCTCACGTTAACGCCAGATGGAATCACTAACTTTAGGATGCTTTCTTTTTTGCCTTAATATCATGACATAGTGTATACCATTACTCCTGTATAAAGTTGAATACATCTGCTGGTAACTAGTAAATTGTTCAAAATAGCTAAGAAAGGATTTAAACCTGAATGCAAAATAGTAAAACTACCTCCTAATACTGTAAAAGCCCCGTGCCAATTTGGTTGATTGTATATTTGGTTAGATTTTGAAATCGAACATCCTGATTTATCTTAATCCCTTCAGTAACACACACACACACACACCTACACACACACACACACACACACACACACATATATATATATATATATATATATATATATATATATATATATATATATATATATATATATATATATATATATATGTATATATATATATATATATATATATATATATATATATATATACATATATGTATATATTTATATAAATATATATATACATATATGTATATATTTATATATATTTCAATATACATATATATAAATACATACATATATATATATATATATATATATATATATATATATATATATATATATATATATATATATATATATATATATATATATATTTATATATATATATATATTTATTTATATAAATACATATGTATATATATATATATATATATATATATATATATATATATATATATATATATATATATATACATATATATATATATATATATATTCATATAAGCAATAAATTTTATAATAAGCAGTTTCAAGTTCATCACTATTAATTTCAGGGCTGAGACTATCATTTGCGTTGAAGAATTATCCTAAAAAGACAATGTGTCTCATAGCAGCTCATTAGGAAGTTTCTTCACAACATTTCTTACAGGTAATACAATTTCCCTTTTTAAAATTTGCTTATACGGTGAAGGAAAATGGCCCATCTTTCAGGACATAAGTGAATTTGGTAATGAGATGACTGCTTATCATAAAATTTCCCAAAATACCAACTCAGATCTGACCAGCATGTTCGTATTGAAATCCTGAATGAATAGAATGAAATAAACTTAGCTTAGACTTTCTGAGAAATTGAAAGTCAACAATGAAAAGCTTTCTCCATCATATGGGCTCTGAAATCCCCTGGGCCATGCCATTTTCAAGAAGTGGAGCATTCATGCGACCAACTTCGAAGTGGCTTGCTGGTTTCCTCTTTTCTTTACAAATAAGATTTTTACCCTTTTATTTCTATGAATAAACAAGGGTTTTTATGGTAATTTTGTATAACCCAAATCTCCATTCGTGATAGATTGCTTACAGATTTTCATGAGATTGGCCGTTGTCAAAGAAATAAGATTTATTTTTTTTTCATAGTTCATATAATTCAAAGAGACTAGAATAAGGATTATCATTCAAAACAAATAATAATGTTTTTCGCTATCATAATCCTCTCTCTCTCTCTCTCTCTCTCTCTCTCTCTCTCTCTCTCTCTCTCTCTCTCTCTCTCTCCTCTCTCTCTCTCCTCTCTCTCTCTCTCTCTCTCTCTCTCTCTCTCTCTAATGTATAGGCCAAAAAACTATAGAACATAAGTAAGCTGGCATAAAATAAAAAGATATATCTAAGGTAAATAATTTAAAAAAATAATAAGTAAGAAAAACGGTCAATGCACCAATCAAAGATGTGAACAAATGAGTTAATGGTACTATAAACATGAGAGAATAAGCAATAAAATTTGTCAGTATATAGCACTGTTTTTTTTTTGGGGGGGGTCGATTATTTCTTAATGATTTGTTTATACGATCTGCAACATTTTGCATAAATCTTATAATATACGATTTAAATGAAAGATATGTCATATAATATTCTCTCTCTCTCTCTCTCTCTCTCTCTCTCTCTCTCTCTCTCTCTCTCTCTCTCTCTCTCTCTCTCTCTCTCTCTCTCTCTCTCTCTCTGATGTACAATCAATAAGACATAAGTAAACTGTCATGAAAATAAAGATAAATATTTATGGTAATTAATTATAATTAAAAAAAAACCGCCGAGACACCGATAAAAAAATGTGACGAAATGAGTAAATGGAACTACAAAGTTAACAGAATAGTCCATAAACCAAACAGACGATAGATAAGTGAACAGAGAATTTTTACTACTAAAATAGGAAATAAAAATCTCTGATTAATGACGTTTAATATAAATGAAATTGTTTAAAGAGACAAAATGCAGGTAGAAGTTAAAAGACGGTTTATATCAGAAATTTAATTTTCATTCATAAACATTAAGTCCTATTGGAGCTCAAGATATTCAGCTTGAATTATAAAGAAAAAACCAAAAGATATTTATTTTTTCTGAACTATATGATGATAATATGAAAAGAAATACTCCAATACAAAAACCCGTCCCTTCCTGTAAATCGGTCAAGCATAATTGATATTACACAATTAAAGAGTTTAATTTTAACTGATCTAACAACATTTACTACGGAAACAGCAAAAGAAAGTACATTAATGGATAAATCCATATTAAGAAAAAAAAAATTATATGCGTGGAAACTACGATGCATAAATAGGAAACTCCACCACAAAAATTCCGGAGTAGTCACTGTATTGGCAGTTAAAATTCAGATACTGAAAGCGTTGACTGTGTTGAGAGAAGAGAATAGCTCAAAGGTTGGAGATGGGGTTAAGAAAACATTTGGATTTTGGAGTGATGGGAGTGTCATATGGGCCAAGGGGAGAAAGAACAACGTTGTAGCATATTGCGGATACGCTATTCAAGACAATGATCTCAATATGAATTAGTCTAGAAATTGTGGAGATGAGACAAAGTCAGTGAAAGTTGTATTTTGATTGATAAGAAATCTTTAAATTTTAAGAATTAAATAAACTTTACGCGAGCAAAACATAAAATGTATAGAATATGTCTCTATACTTTTAGTAGAAGAAAGACTTTCTTTATAAATAAGAGAATAAATGACAAATAAGTATATGATATATTCATACTTATCATGCAAATTACTCTCACAACAAGTTTCACGACCCATTACTCAGTAGAAAATATATTTGAGCACATTATGCAGAAGACCCTTTTAACCGAGATATGTTACTTTACCGAGTAATAGCAAATCGAAAAAAGACGTATTCTGGTTAATATTGGTGATTACTTAGGATGGGGTCAGTTTCTTTACATAACAGTCGGAGGTCGATTCAGCAATTTCATTACTATGCCTGGCAGCACACAAGATAATCCTTATTAGAAGTCTTCCCTTTTATACGTTTTTTTTTTTTTTCTTGAATCATTTCTTTTTGGTTTTCTATGTGCTTTGCTATTATTCATTTTATATCCGCCTTATTGAATATCTTCAAGCCTTTTGCTCAATTTTTTAAGAAACATTTACAGGCGTTTTTTTACATAATTTTTTGACGTAATGGATTTTGTTCATGTTTTGCTGAATATCTCGCTCAAAATTTATTACTAATATATTTCATTCAAATTTTATTGAAAATGTAGTCATTGTCTCCTGAAAATGCTCTTTATATGGTTTTCTTAAAACTAGAAAAAATTTGTACCGAATGTGTTTCCTACACGCTTGTATTCTGTAACGGTTTGGCTTTTTTATCTTATCACGCACTCTTCTCTGCACTGTTAATAAACCATCATGTGTAATCCTGCTAACTCATATTTCATTTTGAACGGAGTTTTATGATATTTTTGCTTGCAAGGCCTTCTATATAGACTCGACGTCTGTTTAATAAAGTCTAGTTGCATTCACCTCGCCTCTCAATTATCACTTAACGGCTCCTCCCATATTGTCACTCCGGGATCACCAATGTGCCAGGAGCTGTTAGGTGATAACTGAGAGGCGAGGTGAAGGCAACTAAGCTTTTTTAAAAAGACATCAAGTTTATATACTAGGACTTGCGAACAAGAACGTCACAAAAATTCAAACTAAATAAAACAGCTAATAGGCTTAAACAGGTTGATCTATTAATAGTGCAGAGAAGAGCGAGTGATGTCGTAAACAAGCAAAACCGTTATAGTGAACGAGCGTGTATGAAAGACGTTCTTTTCTTAACTTAAAGTCACAAACGATATAAGGAAGAGATAATTTGTTGATTTATCCTTCAGTAATGTAATTTCTTAGCTGCTTAGTAGGTTTTTTCTCATAAACATCGGACTCATATATATATATATATATATATATATATATATATATATATATATATATATTATATATATATATATATATATATATATATATATATATATATATATATATATATGTATACATACATACATATACCAAGGAAATTCCCCCAATTTTTTGGGGGTAGCCGATATCAACAAATGAAACAAAACGAAAAGGGGACCTCTACTCTCTACGTTCCTCCCAGCATGACAAGGGACTCAACCGAGTTCAGCTGGTACTGCTAGGGTGCCACATCCCACCCTTCCCCGTTATCCACCACAGATGAAGCTTCATAATGCTGAATCCCCTACTGCTGCTACCTCCGCGGTCATCTAAGGCACCGGAGGAAGCAGCAGGGCCTACCGGAACTGCGTCACAATCGCTCGCCATTCACTCCTATTTCTAGCACGCTCTCTTGCCTCTCTCACATCTATCCTCCTATCAACCAGAGCTTTCTTCACTCTATCCATCCACCCAAACCTTGGCCTTCCCCCAGTACTTCTCCCATCAACTCTTGTATTCATCACCTTCTTTAGCAGACAGCCATTTTCCATTCTCTCAACATGGCCAAACCACCTCAACACATTCCTATCCACTCTAGCTGCTAACTCATTTCTTACACCGGTTTTCACCCTCACCACTTCGTTCCTAACCCTATCTACTCGAGATACACCAGCCATACTCCTTAGACACTTCATCTCAAACACATTCAATTTCTGTCTCTGCGTCACTTTCATTCCCCACAACTCTGATCCATACATCACAGTTGGTACAATCACTTTCTCATATAGAACTCTCTTTACATTCAGGCCCAACCCTCTATTTTTTACTACTCCCTTAATTTTTTACCCCCAGGCTATTTGAAAATTTCCAACCCCTTAACCCCCAGGGGGTTATTTTTTTCCCGGCACATTTTGCAGTATATTTTTTTTAAATTGCTCTAACAGCCTTAATTTTTGTCATAGAGAGGTCAGTTTGGTCTCATTCTCTTGGAAAATGCCTGAATCTTCTCAAAAAATTATCAAAAATATGGAAAAATATATTTTTATAGCATTTTTTTGCAAGGACGTACCGGTACGTCCATGGGGGTAAAGAGATGGCTTTTGTGAAACGTACCAGTACGTCCTTTGGGGGTAAAAGGGTTAACTGCCCCCAACACTTTGCAACCTTCATTCACTCTCTGACGTACTTCTGCTTCCACTCCACCAATGTCTGCAACAACAGACCCCAAGTACTTAAACTGATCCACCTCCTCGAGTAACTCTTCATTCAACATGACATTCAACCTCGCACCACCTTCCCTTCTCGTACATCTCATAACCTTACTCTTACCCACATTAACTCTCAACTTCCTTCTCTCACACACCCTTCCAAATTCTGTCACTAGTCGGTCAAGCTTCTCTTCTGTGTCTGCTACCAGTACAGTATCATCCGCAAACAACAACTGATTTACCTCCCATTCATGATCATTCTCGCCTACCAGTTTTAATCCTCGTCCAAGCACTCGAGCATTCACCTCTCTCACCACTCCATCAACATACAAGTTAAACAACCACGGTGACATCACACATCCCTGTCTCATCCCCACTCTCACCGGAAACCAATCGCTCACTTCATTTCTTATTCTAACACATGCTTTACTACCTTTGTAGAAACTTTTCACTGCTAGCAACAACCTTCCACCAACTCCATATAACCTCATCACATTCCACATTGCTTCCCTATCAACTCTATCATATGCTTTCTCCAGATCCATAAACGCAACATACACATCCTTACCTTTTGCTAAATATTTCTCGCATATCTGCCTAACTGTAAAAATCTGATTCATACAACCCCTACCTCTTCTAAAACCACCCTGTACTTCCAAAATTGCATTCTCTGTTTTATCCTTAATCCTATTAATCAGTACTCTACCATACACTTTTCCAACTACACTCAACAAACTAATACCTCTTGAATTACAACACTCATGCACATCTCCCTTACCCTTATCTAGTGGTACAATACATGCACAGACCCAATCTACTGGTACCATTGACAACACAAAACACATATTAAACAACCTCACCAACCATTCAAGTACAGTCACACCCCCTTCCTTCAACATCTCAGCTTTCACACCATCCTTACCAGATGCTTTTCCTACTCTCGTTTCATCTAGTGCTCTCCTCACTTCCTCTATTGTAATCTCTCTCTCATTCTCATCTCCCATCACTGGCACCTCAACACCTAGAACAGCAATTATATCTGCCTCCCTATTATCCTCAACATTCAGCAAACTTTCAAAATATTTCGCCCACCTTTTCCTTGCCTCCTCTCCTTTTAACAGCCTTCCATTTCCATCTTTCACTGTTTCTTCAATTCTTGCGCCGGCCTTCCTTACTCTCTTCACTTCTTTCCAAAACTTCTTCTTTTTCTCATCATATGACTGACCCAGTCCCTGACCCCACCTCAGATCAGCTGCCCTCTTTGCCTCACGTACCTTGCGCTTTACTTCCACCTTTTTCTCTCTATATTTTTCATACTTCTCTATACTATTACTCTGCAGCCATTCTTCAAAAGTCCTCTTTTTCTCTTCCACTTTTACCTTCACTCCTTCATTCCACCATTCACTGCCCTTCCTCATGCTGCCTCCAACCACCTTCTTGCCACATACTTCACTTGCAATCCCAACAAAATTTTCTTTTGCTAACTTCCACTCCTCCTCTAAATTACCAGTTTCTCTTACTCTCACCTCGTCATATGCCATTTTCAACCTTTCCTGATATTTACTTTTTACCCCCGGTTTTATTAGCTCTTCAACCCTCACTAGCTCCCTTTTACATCCACCCACTCTAGTCCCCCACTCTTTTGCTACAACTAATTTTCCTTCCACCAAAAAATGATCAGACATAACGTTAGCCATACCCCTAAACACGTGCACGTCTTTCAATCTTCCAAACATTCTTTTAGTTATCAACACATAATCCATTAATGCCCTTTCTACTACTCTTCCATTTGCCACTCTTACCCATGTATACTTATTTTTATCTTTCTTTTTAAAAAAGCTAGCACTTATTACCATCTCTTGTTCAACACACATATCTACCAGTCTCTCACCACTCTCATTTTCACCTGGTACGCCATACTTCCCAATGACACCTTCTACCTCTCCAGCACCCACTCTAGCATTTAAGTCACCCATGACAACTACATAATTCCTTCTACCCAGTCCTTCTACACACCTAGTTAATTCATTCCAGAACTCATTCCGCTCTTTTTCACTTTTCTCACTACCTGGCCCATACGCACTAACAAACGCCCAACATTCCCTACCCAACCTAACCCTTACCCCCATTAACCTAGATGATATCTCCTTCCATTCCACTACTTTACCTGTCATCCATTCACTCAGCAATAAAGCCACACCCTCTCTCGCTCTTCCACTTTCAATCCCAGACACTCTACCAGACATTTCACCAAACATCACTTCACCCTTTCCTTTCATCTTCGTCTCACACAAGGCCAATACATCCATCCTCCTACTTCTAAACATACTTCCAATCTCACATCTTTTACTCTCTATCGTACTACATCCACGCACATTCAAATACCCCAAAACTAGAGTGCGGGGAGCAGTCACTCTCCCACCAGCTCCATCTCTTTGTTGCTGTCTCACACGATTTTTTATACAGGAGAGGGGGTTCCCAGCCCCCTCGTCCCGTCCCTTTTAGTCGCCTCTTACGACACGCAGGGATATATATATATATATATATATATATATATATATATATATATATATATATATATATATATATATATATATATACATACATATATATATATATATATATATATATATATATAT
>NC_090746.1:41764510-41767010 GCF_036898095.1 Palaemon carinicauda | reverse complement strand
ACTTCAACCTAGTCCATTCTTTATTAGGCTGTGGGCCCAGGGATCGAAGGTCCAGCAATACCTAAATAGCTGTAGCCTCTCTCCTACTGGAAGCATCTCACTTCTGCTGTTGTGGACCTGAGGCCTTGCCTCCTTGACCGCGTCCTCCCCCTGTATCCCCTTCCTCATTGAAGGACGTCTAGAACAGCCTCTGGCTGGTCCTCTAGCCCTCGAACGAAAGGAAGAAGTCTGCCTTTCGAAGGCTGGGTTAAAAGCTGGCGATTGAGTCGCCACTTGTTGAGGTACCAGTTGGTACATGGTTGGAGGTTGTGCCATTATCTGAGGAACCGCAGTCACAGGAATATGTTGCTGTTGTTGCTGTCGGTAAGGTATAGCCAGCCGAGAAGATGGCATAGGCCTTTTTGTCTTCCTCTTGGGTTGGGGACCCTCATACTGAGAAGACTTCCTCTTAAGATCTAAGCCCCACATTTTGAGAAGGATCCTATTTTCTGTGGCGGCCTTGTCTACTACCTCTTTACCCACATCGTTGGGAAAGAGGTCTTTACCCCCAGATACTAGAGGAAATCAGTTTCCTCGGTTCGTGCCTCACCGCAGCCGAGGCGAACACGAACTCTCTACAGGCTCGACTAGCTTTAATAAAGCTATAGAGATCCTTCGTAACTGTGGCCAGATGAGTTTTGGCCACTACCATGAACATGTCCTGGTTCTTGGGGCCACTTGCATCGTTTCTAATGTCATTTGCAACGACATTGATGCCGCAAGTCTTTCCTTTGTTTCTTGCTCCCTGCGCAAGAGAACCTCCGAAGGCTTAGGGAGTTCCTCACCGAACTGACGTTCAGCAATATCAGCTTCCAACTTCCCGACTGAGAAGGTAAGGTGTACGTCCTTCCAGTCTCCTTGGTCCAAGGGCAAGGTCAGAGATAATGGCTTGCACTCCTCCAAGGAGGGGCATGGTTTCCCTGCCCTCCACCGCCTTTAAGGCTGCCTTATATCCCTTTTCCATGAAAAGGAAAGGTTCTGGTAGGAGAGGCCACATAAGAGGGAAGCTTCTTACTCAAGGCTGGCACCTTTGAGTTCGTGAAGCCCCTCTCTTTCATCGAACTCGATAGTTACGCCTGTGCTTTACTATGGTACAAAACTAGGACCCTCCTTCGGCTCAGTCTCCTCCTTTGAGGCTGGCTCCTTCCTAAGGCGGACATAGCAGTCCGGGTAGGAATCTTTATTGGTCCAAAATTCCACCTCTTCCAGGGGAATTGCTCCCAACTTTTCAGATATGACGATCTTCCCGATTGTCATTGGCATGTGTTCGGCATACCTCCTGGGATTGGTATCCGATCACAAAGGGAGATCCTTCACGTTGAGTCACTTCTGGGGCCCACGTGATGCTGCAAAGTCTACGTATCTCCAGTTTCATTGCAGCCTCTTTCTCTTCATTCTTCTTCTGAATTTGTTGGATCATCTCAACAATAGAAGAAAGAGTCCTTCCCAGGTCAACTGGGATAGCAGATGATGTAGAGGGAACAGGTTCTGGCTCCGGAACCGATGTAACCGACACCTCATCTATTTCTTCCTCTTCTACTTGAAGAGCCTGGCACAGCTCCTCCTCTTGACCTTTTCCCTAGAAGGTCCTTCTCTGTAAAATCCGACACCTCCGATATCCTATTGTCCAATTGGATGTCTTGAAGGGCGGCTGAGACTTCAGAATCCACCGGATTCTGGGCAGTTGGTATCTCCCCCCGAGGCTGGGGGATGATTGCATCAGCCGATGCTTTAGGGAAAAGGTAGGCCCTCATCTTCTCATTTGGAAGGTAGGGGCCTGAGGTGTTTTTCTGAAAACCCTCACCCAGGATCGCAGCTTTTCCCTGACAGCATCCCTTGACTCCGTCGACTTGGGGTCGTCAAAAGCCTCAGTAATCAGGTTAGAAAATACTGTGCAAACCTGAGGGTCCCCATACCGGAGATCACCTCTGGAGGCTGCGCATGCTGCGTGCCTCCTACAAAATTGACGTCCACAGAAGTACATACTGCGGACGATACAGAACACACTCCCGCACTTCGGATGGTCCTCCTGTAAAGAGAAGAAAAAATCCATGAGTATCAAGTGAAGGCTTTTCACTTTTATTGAAACATTTAGCTTATATAGAAAAGTTATAAAAGAAAGAAGGAAAGGACACATACTTGTATTTCTTATCCAGTTAATTGCCGTAACCTCCCAAGATATTAAAACTAAGGTTAATTCTATACTAGAATACCTTAAGTTAATTTCCTAAACGGAAATTTTATGTGTAGTTTTATTATACAGGATTGAAATAATACAGAAAGAACTCACTTTCTATGTAAAGTACGGTCTCAACAAAAGGGCTGTACAAGATAACTTTAAGTATGATGAAGAACTTTAGTGTTATCACAAACTCTGTACAGCAGTTTCTACTAATGCAGTGTGTACTACACTACGAATATAGCAACTACTGTACATCGCATGGTATTGTGCCGGCCGGCA
>NC_090746.1:41744510-41759510 GCF_036898095.1 Palaemon carinicauda | reverse complement strand
ATGTTTTCATGGCATTACAGTTTCTATTGCTTCACAAATGGTTCATGACTAAGAAAATTTTATTACAAGGTAAGATGACTCATAACTTAGTCGTCATGCTACCCTACATATAAGAGAGAAAAAAAAAAAAAAAAACCCTTGTTCATAAGTAATAACATTCATTACTCAGTACTATAACTACAGTTGAGGTTAATTACATAAGGTGAGGTCATCTGACAACGTAGTATAAACTAAGTATATTACTGTATTTCGCATACTATATAGTAAATACAGTAAAACTAGAAAAAAAAAACACTACATTTCACTTTCACTGCTTAATACCATTTATGAGGTTCTACACAGCGAAATCTCATAACACCACGCCAATCTATAAAGCTATTATCGTTCATTATTGAACGTTAGATGTACATGTATACATCATCATACGTCCAGAGAACATAACAAATCTCTACATAACAGCTACATAACTTAGCACTTGTTACTAAATAAACACTTATGGGAGATGCTTTAACGATGAAGGACGCAAGGAGAGAGTGTCAGGCAGAAAAGTGGAGTTTTTCAAGACAGGGAAAAAAGCGCAATGCTAGGTTCAAAGAAGCACAGGTTGTTTGAAACACGTTCGGCTTTGCATAGCATTCCTGAGAAGATGCTGTGATGATCCGTTAAGAATCAAAACTTCATTGAAAATCCTATGCAGATCTCAATATATGGAACATTGAAACCCTAAAGATAGAGGGGTTAACTGTATCTTCAGCAAAAGATCATAAAAAGATGATAATGTTGAAAAAGTTTTTGAAGTTAGTTAAAATCATGCATCAAAGAATATACACCAATGATAACGGGACCAGAAAAAAAATTGAATTAAAATCAGTTTACATCAAGAAACTTCAGTTAATCCTATTCTGTCGGTGCTGTTTATTGATGTATTGAATGAAGAAGATCTGAATGGAATTTTCTGAGGAAGTCTGGAAAAATATTTATTTAATGATAGAGAGTAGGAAACTGTTGAATGCGGGGGGTGGGGAGCGAAGGTAAATGCAGGCTAGAATAAGGAAATTTTGGTAGAAGTGGGCAAGATTTAAAACTGATACAAATATCCAGTGCTTGTAATCTACTTTAAGTCAGAGGGAAGGCAGGAATCTAAGGTTGACACAGAGTGAGGTTACCGGGTGATGAGAAAAAGAAGATGTTAAATAACCGGAAAATCCGGATTACTTTTACCTAATCAGATTAATAATGATTTTTATTTACAGAAACAAGGATTTTAAGAAGGCACCAGGCATCACATTCCTATACTCACCGAGGTGGGC
Source organism: Palaemon carinicauda (assembly GCF_036898095.1). Lineage (NCBI taxonomy): Eukaryota > Metazoa > Arthropoda > Malacostraca > Decapoda > Palaemonidae > Palaemon > Palaemon carinicauda. The sequence continues at coordinate 41,758,200 of NC_090746.1, read as the reverse complement.
ATCAACAATAACTCTGTAATCTATTATATAAAAATTCATTAGGAATGGAAGAAAAGAGCAGATGCTGGAGGGTAAAATTATGTGTATATTGAGGTAAATTTGGAATATCTTACTTCGTGAGAGGCTGGCAAATGAAAAGATTTAGATAGTATGAACAGATATTTATAGGTTTTTGAGGGCTTGAGTTAAATCTGCTAAGGGTGAAAAGTCAGAAGGAATACTTCGGATTAAATAGTAACATAAAGAAAAATTAAGACTTGAGGAGTATGTTTTTCTTTTTGAGAGAGAGAATCTGCCTTCATTAGGAATAGTTTGAGGGGACATGATGTAACCAACCCCTTAATTTAAGGATAGAACTGCGGAAGAACAAGAAAATTAAGAGGTGTCGAAAATATTGATGAGAAAATATTTAACAGAAGTTCATTTCAATATTAATATTTGGCCTACTTTCTGTTTTCCATTTCTCCGTAAATAACTTTTCCGTTATCATAGGGATGTTATTTGCCCATGAGACAAGGAAAATCTAACGTTTCAGTTAATTCAAAGAAGGCTTTTTCAACATTGAGAAAATACTAAAAAACTTATTTCCTCTACTTAATCTATCATTATGTTGGCATTGAATATTAATAGCTTACTAGAATTAAGGATTAAATAACGTATTGAGTATTAGACTTTATGTTTGTCTATACATTTCGTAATTGGTAATGCACAGAAGCACAATAACATAGGTAATGTATCGTTGATGGAACTAATAAAGTAGTAATACATTCACTCCATATGCAGAGTTCTATTCATTGTATGAGATTTCAAATATCGTAAAAATAGAAAACAAAACAACAAATGAGAAAACCTAGCATCCAATGTCTCGTAATGAATATAGGTTATATATAAAATACAGGTAAAATAGCTAGAGCATAATGTTATTTTCTTCCAATAGATTCAGAGTTTTTGCATCCTACGCACATGTAAATACATGGACTTCCATATTTTTTCACAATGGTAAACTTGAATACAATATCGGCAATCAATGAGACATACGCACGTAAAAGAAGAAAATATATCAATGGAAGCTTTGAAATAATTGGTTATTTTTGCAAAATTCATAACGATGACATCAGTGATGTAAACCCACCATGATACTAGCACATCATGAGCAAAATAAATAGTTCTTAACATAATTTTCTTAAGGAATGGATGAATTTTCTTTATGGCTAATAGAAACTTTGCTAAAAAAATACAAGCTTAAAATCTGTGTTACAGTCATCTCTCTCTCTCTCTCCTCTCTCTCCTCTCTCTCTCTCTCTCTCTCTCTCTCTCTCTCTCTCTCTCTCTCTCTCTCTCTCTCTCCTTTTGATAAATTCATGAGCAGAAATTAATCTGTCCTTTCTTTTATTTATGTATCAAAGTGAAATAGCAGCTCAGTGATGCAATAATTTCACAAAGAAATAACTTTATCTTACATTTTAGGCAACTCTAACGAACAATACCCAAATTACTTTTGTGCAATATGGATTTTTTTCTCATAAATCTTATAATACACGTTTACTGGGTAATACTATTAGGTTTGATAAAAAATAATAACTAATATAAGATAAAAACGATATTATCAGAATTAAGATTTTATGGTAACATGATATTTTATGAAGGACTGAAATATAGTTTCTTATTTTACTTTGATTATTTAACCAGTGTGACATGACGATTATATAATTCGATTACCTCATATTGAATAATTATAGCTCTAGATTTTTAGAAATCCTACTAATAAAATGGAAAAACAGATATACGAACAAACGTGCAATTACATATCCAACTCGATGGCCAACTTCAACCCCTTTTTACCTCAGACAACGAAGTTGGGAGGAGATTATGTTTTTGCCCTTGTTTGTCTGTTTGTTTGTGAGTGAACAACTTCTTAGCCATAATTTTACCTTTAGGGTAGTGAAACTTCCAGGGACTACTTATTATGTTATTGCAATTCTAACCAGAAATTGTGAGCAGATTCAGTATCTAAAAGATTCTTCATAATCTGTGATTTCACTGTGACCTTCAGAAATAAGACCGATACGATCCAAGACCTAGCCTTTATCATTTGCTATAACTATATTGAACCTATTTTACCATAAACAGAATTTAGTACTTAATGAGTACCTTTGAATATCACCCCCATGTCTAGAGTGTTTTATAATACAGTATATATTTGATGGACTAAAATTTACTTTGTAAAGTGCAAAAGGATGGAGGATTTTAAATTCTAACCACGTTACTTGTTTGACTACTGATGAAAACCAATATCTACTAATACCTATTTGAAAGTAAAACCTATGATTATCAAGTCGATAGAAAAACTCTTAAGAAAATATACTGTTTAGTTATCTCTTCAATCACCTGTCTCAATTATAAGAATATAACTTTTAGTAACTCTTAGACTAATAAAAACTATTTCACAAATTAGACATCAAAGAAGTGAATCAAAGTAAATATAATATCAGACTTCTCAAAATCTTACTGAGATTCATGAAATATCCATAATGGCCTTTACTCGTATAGCCTTTCTTAAAATTAATGTTTGTCAGCGACAATTGGTTTTTATCTGTATTTTATGTATGCAAACAACCATTTTTTCTCAATTACATTTGTGTAACGGCATTTTATGCTTCCAATTCCAAGACTTAAAAAAATCTTAATTGCGGTAAGGAGAAACTGAAGATATCCCTTCAGTGAAACTTTGTAGATAAATAGCTTCATTGGAACATAAGGTTGAAAATATTTTCTGGTAAAATAGGGGTGTCTCTTTTTTTCTTACTGACGTAATTCCACTTTGGTTATAACCCAGGCACCGTCTACTAAAAACGGCATTTTTTTTTTTTCTTGACTTCCCTCACCTTTGACAGCAAGAGTCCAACTCTATTTGATCCTGCCAATCTTAATCCTCAAATTTTTTTTCATCGAGGAAGGAGATACCGGGATGGCAATGTTTCACCAGATTAATGGAATAAAATGCATTAGTATCTATTTTATCATAATATCAATCAAAATCCATTTTTTTTTTTTTTTTTTTGTAAATTCGCTTAAATTTGTTTGAAGGTCTTTTTATGAAGATGAGTGTTTCCACTACCATTAGCTCCAAAATAATAGATGTGAGTTCCATATCCAGTATTGCAGATGCTAATCTAGAAAATGTTTCAATGGGAAACAGTTACCTCTAAAACCTGCTCATTCAGTCCTGGCTTTGATTTATCCCGGTTATTAAATCATGAGCTCATGCTTCAACTTTTTTAAAACTGACTAGTATTCCTCCTCCAACATAAAATTCCTCGACTTAATCTGGTAACAATAGATTTACAAAAATAATGCTATCGGAGAACTAATTATGGCAAAGAAATGCTATTAGTTCTTTAATTGGATAATTCTGATATCACGCTAGCTATTAGTAAGTTATAATTTTGATTGATGTGAGTTAACCTAAAAGTAATGAACTGAAATTTTTATTAGAAAAGTGTTTATTTAATTTTTTGAAATTTGTTTTTCTCTTTTATTCCTTAGAGCAGGAGTGGCCAACCTTTTGTTTCCCATGCACCAATTTTTTCACTTCTAATTCAGATGCGCCATACATACTTTAACCCCCTTTCAATTCTTCAAGTATAGTGCTTTGGAAATATTTGGCGGTTATACATATAATCATTTGATATATATATATATATATATATATATATATATATTTATACATACATATATATATATATATATATATATATATCTTGACTAATTAAAAAAAATGCAGAACATAGCGGACGGTCCCCTTAAATTCTTTATTTATTTTTTTCTATAAATCAAAATTATTTTTTCATGAGCAGGCATGTTTTTTTTTTTTTTTTATTATCTCTGAGGTATAGTGCGCCACTTGCAATCGTGGAATGCGCCATTGTTGCCGCATACGCCATAGGTTGGCCACCCCTGCCTTAGAGGTTCTTACTTCTTTCCATTCTATGGTCGCTTGACTTTATGATAAATATACACATACATGCACACACACATATAAATATACATACATATATATATATATATATATATGTATATATATAAATATATATATATATATATATATATAGATAGATAGATAGATATATATATATATATATATATATATATTTTATATATATATATACATATATATATATATATATATATATATGTGTATATATATATATATATGAGTCTGTTTGTGTGTACGTGTGGGGGTATGTATTTGTGAGTGTGGTAACGAGTTTATATTTCTGTCAGGGTGAATATGTATGAGCGTATGTATATGTCTATTTATAAAATTGAAATATAAAATGTAAAAATGTCAACCTTGATATGTTTAACCCACATTTATGATGTTCTGTAAAGTTTTTTTCTTTTTTATCAATAGTAAACAATCAGAGAATCTATGTTTACAGCTTCGAGAAAAGAAATTTTTTCCAAACCCTTCGACACAGAAAGCAAACGTGTTCTTACATTTGGCTGGAAAACTTTTTCTATCGTGTTATCCTCTCCGTCGCCGACTGAAGGTGGGAACTCTTTACTGTATGAAATATTATACCTGAAAATATTCTGTAAATATAATTATTATTCATGAATACAATTTGCTAGAAATTTTCGAATATTTTCTAAGTTATTCAATATATATTTATTAATAAGGTATACTTTTGGTACAAGTAAAGAATCCCTTTTCCTATATCTATTTACTCACCTATCTTAGATCTCGTTACATATACAGTAAAAATCCTCTATTTTTACAGAGATTTTAGCCCATGTGTTATCTTTCAAAATTCTTTATGTTGAATCATTTCCCAATTAATTATGTTTCTCATCATTCCATGAAATTTTCATTTTGATATGTGAAATGTTCTAGGAACAATTTACTCCACTGCCAAAAAAATAATCCAACAAATAACAAATAAACGTTTCCTGTGGGTCTTCTGTGACAAATATTACCATGAAAATTGCTATGGACAGAGTAAATATCCATCCCATAAATCCTTGAAAATGTCATAAAGATTTGTGAAATATTATACAAATAATTTTCGTCTCCGGCATCCGTTCGATATCGAAAAATTATTACTTCACTTTTCTTAGGGCAAGTTTCAATACGAATATTGGTATGAATGTAGTTCATATAACAACAATCAAACCCTTTGAAAACCATTTGGATATCTGTAAAACGCTGGAAGTAGTTTGTGGCTACTCAACGATTTTTCAGCAAAAAATCATGACTTACGAACAAAAGTAATAGCCAGGCTTATGCTTATAGCAGATAATAACAGAGAAATTTCGCAGAAACAAAGCTTACATATATATATATATATATATATATATATATACCTTTAGGTCTCCAGAATTCTAACTCATGACGTGAATATCCTTAACATTCTCTTAAGGATATTGCATAAATCAGGGGACGCGTATCTTGATACGACACATAGCAATTCACCCCGAAAAGCGTTTTTGCTTCAGGGGGGAAGAGTGGCAATTTTGGAAGGGAAGCTGTTATCAAGGTTACCCTATTTCCCATACTACTATTGAGTATCACGACGGAGCCATATCCAAGATGGCGAACATTCCTTGTAGCATTGAGCATGGTGCTATAGATATAGTAGTTTTTTGAGGGATTTTGCTAGGACCTTTTCTATAGAAAAGGACGGTGGGTCCATCAAGACGATATGGCTATCTCACCCCAAAATAGATTTTTCACTTCGCTTAAAATCCGTTTTTTGGGCTCAAGCCATGTCGTCCTGATGGAAGTTTACCAGATAATTACTAGAAATTACTGTATTCGTGGATTTTCATGTGCCTTAACCTTCGAACAATTTTTCTATGGTCATCTGGACCATTGAGACAAATAACATTACAGTTATCCGTCATTACCAATAATCATAGACAATGTTAGTGCTTCCGGCCCCCTACAGGGAAGAGTCATACTAGACTGTGGAAAAGGGGCCTCAAGGTTAGCATATATTGTATGAACAAACATAAGTATCCACCAGGTATACAAACGGTCTCATGGTTTGTATATATTGTTGGAACAATATCAGTGTCAACTATATCCATTGTTTGTAAGCATACAATGATATGAGGTTTACTTAAATGAGTAAGTCAAAGAACTGTGGCATCTTCAATGTGCAAATTGCCTGGTGAAATAGGGATGCAATTACATTCTAATAGATATTTATTTTTAATAAATGACTAAATGGGATAATGAGTAAAACGAATGAAACATGTTAAAAGAATTATATGTGCAACGTATACGAAAATTATTTTTCCCTCCTTGAAAGGGAAGATATGAAGAGTGCCACTCTAAGAACTGAACAATTTTAATAAATTTTCCTTCATAATTTCTGTAAATGTTGTATCCTATCAACAGTGTGTACTACGTACACAAGGCACAAGTGTTATCTGTATAATTCCACACCTGAGATTTTGAACAGACTTAGTGTTACCATGGTAACACTCACTTAAAATGTATCACACCGAAAGTGTCGATATATTTTCCCTTTAATTGATAGTCCAAATCAATTAACTGTTTATCGCAGTAATTAGACGACAAGTTTTAATACACTGCCTGCCGCTACCACAAAATGCTTCAGTTAATGGACATGCATAGCATAATGTTTGTAGAACACTCTAGATGATTTCCATCCAGTATATGAGCAAAGACAATCAAAGTCCATATACTGAAAAAAGTTCATTGATGAAGCAATTTTCCCTGGATCATGACCTGCGGGTGTACTGTCAGGATCTGCTCTGCGAATAAAGTAGGTGAGCTTCGCCCTCAGTGGTTTTAGGGATAAGTTTGATCCAGAGGTTTCTCCTTTGAAAAGCTGTCCTCCCCTGAAGTCTGTAGTTCTACGAAGATAGACCATTAGACACTCTACAGGACACAGAGAGACATCATCCTTCAGAGGGCAGATTCACCAGGGACCCCACCTTCTAGTGGGTAGCTCGTTCTTAGCGAGAAAGGTTGGATCAGGAAAGAGATTCAGTTCTCCCGCTTCTGTGAACTGAATTTGGCCCCTCATTTTTTGATAGGGCTACTATTTCACTAACTCTAGCCCTAGAGGCAATAGCGAACAGGAAAATAACCCTCCTTGTTAGATCTTTGAGGGAACAATCTTCATTGTTCACAGATGAGGCATAATATAGGACATTGTCCAAAGACCATGAGATGGGCTTCAGATGTGCTGCAGGCCTAAGCCTTGCACATGCCTTCGGAATCTTATTAAAGATTTCATTCACCAGATCCACTTGGAAGGCATATAGAAGAGGTCTAGTCAAGTTAGACTTGCACGTAGTTATCGTGTTAGCCGCCAGACCTTGATTATGAAGGTGGAAAAAGAAGGACAGATCGAAGTTCATAAAAATTTCTTTTGGTTCTTTTTCTTTTAAAAAAGCAATCCACTTTTTCCAAGATGACTCATATTGTCTTCTAGTTGACTTAGACTTGTAATCTTCTAAGAATTTTATATTGCCTTCTGAGATCCCAAATCTTTTCCTAACCGCTAGGGCGAGAAAATCATGAAATGAAGGGTTTGGGCTCTCTGTAATGAATCGAAGACAATTAACTTCTGAAACCCTCTGAGATAGTGCTAGGTTCAGTACAAGGGCCAGCCTCAACCTCAGTTCCTTCATTAGAAGGAACCAGTTGCTCTTGGGCTATTTGGGAGCCACCAGAGCTGCCCCTCCCTGAAAAGATCTCAGCATGTTGAGTACCTTCAGCAGAAGATTGGATGGAAGGAACAGGAAATTCTGAGTCCATCCCTTCCTTACTGGAGACAGGGTGTCTGTTATCTCCTCTAGAGGATCCTCGTATGGGGGTACATATTGAGGTAGTTTCTTGATGACCCTCGTCACGATGAGGTTGATCTGCAGCACGGGGACTTGTTCCCATCTGGGAGATAATAGGTCTGAGTCTGTGGACCATCGGCTTGAGCCTGAGTAGAGCATCAGCTGTCATATTGCGGATCAATTGTACGTGAACTGCTGATAGGTCCCATCCTTTTAGGTAAGGGATGGCTAACATCACCTAGACTATGCAGGACGATCTCGAGCCTTGTTGGTTCAGACGTCTCATTATCGCTCTGATGTCCCAGATCAGCCTGAGGAGGCCTGATCTGCGTGGAGAGAGTTTCCCCAGTCTCAATAGGACTATCATGGCCTTGGGTAGAATTGACCAAGCCCCTTGGACTTTCTTCTGAAGGGAGTGAACACCCCATTCTTCGAACTAGGCATCCATGCTGATGATCTTCGATAGTCGAGGTAGTTGCAAGGGCACGGTCCTCAATAGGCTTTTGGACTTTAACCATTGGTTGTGAAGCGATCAAGTAAAGACCGATCTCGGTCATTTTAGATCTCTTTGAGCGTTTGATGCATATCTTCTCCAGACTCTTAACGCATCTTTCAGCTGTGCTCTTAACACTGGGTCTGTCACTACTGCAAACTGGAAAGAGTTCAGAACTCTTTCCTGTTAGCGTCTTGGAATCCTGATTGATTACCGTAGTCTCTTGACCGACCCTGCGATCTCCTTTTATAACCCTAAGGGAGAAGACAGTCAGTGTGACCTCAGGTTCCGATGGTTTTTTAACCATTGAAGCGTTTGACCTGGAGAGAATCGAGATTTCTTGAAGCTAATCTTGCTTCCCCGATGTTCCAGGAACTGGATTACCTCTTTGGATGCTCGCAGACCAGCCGCTTCGGGTGCTGTCCGCACCATGCTTTCGTCCAGGTACTTTGTTACCTGAACCGTTTCTAGGCATGGTTATTGGATGACTGCGACCGCCAATTCTGTGAAGATACTTAGGACTGTGTTTAGTTTGACGAGTATGGCTCTTAGGATATACGCTATTCTCTGTAACTTGAATCCTAGGTAGGAGGTGAGGGGGTGACTGACTGGAAGCTGTCAATAGGCACCTATTAGGTCTATGAAAACTGTGAATGCCCCTTTTTGAAATAGGGTCCTCATGTTCAGAAGGATTAACATCGTGGACTTTGTGTTTTTTTATTTTAACTTGTTGAGTGGCAACAAGACCAGAATGACTCTGAGTTTTCTTGAGTCCTTCTTGTGAATACCAAACAGCCTTCCCTGGAATTCGATGGACTTTACTTTCATTACCACCTATATGCTCTACAGCTCTAAGGTATACTCTGCCAAAATGAAGTTGGTTTGTAGGAAGAGCGAAGAAATGATGGTGGAGGCATGTCTATTTTCCATCCTAGTCCAATCTTGATTAGGCCTTGGACCCAAGGATCGAAGGTCCAGCGATCGTGAAGGAACCTCCCTCCTACCAGAAGCGTCTCTTTGCTTCTACTTATCAGAAGGTCTACCTCCTCGACCGCCTGCTTGAGGCACCACGGTCATTGAAAGTGTGGGATGTTGTTGAACAGACCAAGGAAAAAGTCTAGATTTTTCCGTCTTCCTTTAGGTTGGGGACCCACATCCGTGGAAGACTTTCTCTTTGAAGAGATGCCCCACTTCTGGAGTAGGCTCGTATTCTCGGTGGTGGATTTCTCAATCACCTCTTTGACTACCTCATTTGGAAAGAAGTTTCTACCCCAGATGTTGGAAGATATCAGCTTCCTGGGTTCATCTTTCACTGTTGCGGCAGCGAACACGAACTCCCTACAGGCTCTCCTAGCCTTCATAAAGGCATATAGGTCTTTTACTAAGGTGGCCATATGCATTTTGGCCAAGACCATGAACATGTGAGGGGTACTTTGACGGGCTGAACACAACTATATGCAGTTTCTTGTTCCTTGCACAAAAAAAAACTGTCGTCCGGCGACGTCTGCGTCTAGTTTCCCTACTAGAAAGGTTAAGTGGACTTGCTTCCAATCCTTCTCCTGCATGGGTAAGGCTAGTGACAGAGGCTTGCACTCCTCAAGTGCAGGACATTGTATGGCTGTCTCCACTGCCTTGGTAACAGATTTAAATGCCTTCCACGTAAAGGGGAATGCTATTGGAGCAGGAGCAAGAAAGGTTGGGTATCTCTTACTTAGTGTGAACCTTTTAAACACCAAGTAACCTGCCTTTCTCAGACTACTTAACAAGATAGCCTGTGCCTTATCATGGTCAAGAATCATCACTTCCTTTAGTTTCGTTTTTTTTTTTCTGACATTGGTTCATGCTTCAGTCGAATGAAGCAATTAGGGAAAGTGTTAAAGCTTGGCCGAAATTGGATTTTGTCTAAAGGAACAGCTCCCATCTTCTCCAAGATGTAGAGTTTGCCGTCTAAAATCGGCATAAGCTCCATGTACCTCCAGAGATTAGTTTTGGAGCATGCCAGGAGGTTCTGGTCTCTGGGTCGCTTGTATGACCCTTCAGGGGCGACAAGTGGAGCTTCACAGAGCTCTATCTTGAGTTTCGCTTCCTCCATTTCGCCTCGTTTGCGAAATTTTTCCATTAGACCTGTAAGATGGGCCAGTAACTGGTCCATTATGTCTAATAAAGGGGTAGAAGGTGAAGATGTCGAGGTTAACGGCTCCAGAGCTGGCACAGACGGAGGCAATTCCGACATGATATTGTCAACTTTTTCCCGGGGTGCCTTCCTGCCCTCCGTCCTGAAGGCTATCTGGACGCTGGGTGGGGCGAATCGTGCCTGGGGCCCCACTACCTCGCAACTTGCTTTCAGGAATAGTAAGCTACGCATCTTATCGTTATGTAAGTATGATCCCGGGGAGATTTTCTGAAACTCTCTTGCCCAATTGCGTAGTTTCTTACGAGCCACATTCCTAGACTCCATTGACTTGGGATTATCAAAACCTTCGGTCAAATGATTACCATTACCGAGTGTTCAATTTCCTGCTCGAATTTAACTGGTTTTTAGTTAAACTTTTACATCACAAATTAAAGCACCTTGTATTGTCATTTTGGCTATGGAATGTGATTAAGGGTCCATCAGTTACCCAACAAAACAAACCCATATAAAAAAAAGTCAAATACTTTAACGTCACCATTCGTGTGAGTTAAGGATGGGGGTTTTAGGGGAGCCTAAAGGTCTATCAGCTCAGTCATCAGCAGTCATTGCCTAGCCATCATTGGTCCTTCCTTCGATGGAGAGGGGCTTGATTGCTGATCAAACTTATATATGGTCAGTCTCTAGTACATTGTCCTGCTTGATAGGGCAATGTCACTGTCCCTTGCCTCTGCCATTCGTGAACGGTCTGTAAACCTTTAGTCGGGCTGAATTATTGAATACTTGAAAGAAATATTAGTGTTGATGTAAGTTACACATATCTTTTTTTTGTGATTTGTAGAGAGGAATATTATGACCAGTCACAATCCCATCATAAACGGAGGATATAAAGATCTGTTAAAATTTCGTAGAGATTTGATTTAATCTAGTGAAAATATACGCAACGGAGCTCTCTAATTCTATTTCTATTCAACTGCGGCACATGCCACCTTATTCCAGTCGTGGTAACAGTGTCAACCTAACACGATCTGTTTTGACGAGACAGTCAAGACTAATTGTCAACGTATATTTCTATTTGAACGTTGACCAGGTATGTTCAAATAGTTGACTGTTCACTTGATGGGTTTTTTCGATTAATATATACTTGTATATATCTATATATATATATATATATATATATATATATATATATATATATATATATATATATATATATATATATATATATATATATATATATATATATATATATATATGTGTGTGTGTGTGTATGTGTGTGTATGTGTGTGTGTATAAAGAAAGTGAAAATAGAAAGGGTAAAAACTGGCTGTTGCTTATATATGATGATATGGTGAAAAAGTACGATGTAGGCAAGTTTGATTTAGTTACTCTCTTGATTGAGGATAATTCAGTAATCGATGAATGTTCCTTGTTTATGCAATGAGTCCCTTACTTATCATAATTTTAAAAGTGAGTGGTTCGGTATACACAGTAAATGAATGTAGTTCTTGGTAAATGGACTTTTTTTATATTTAGATAATTCTATTCCTCTAATGAAATGTTAATAAGTAGACTGAATTCCTAGCGGCTTCACATCCGATGCAAATAAGAACTATAAGTTTATGATGGTAATTCATACACAGTATGCTTCATAGTAATCTTTATTTTATGAAGATAGCAAATGGAACTAACACTTAAATAAGTTATTATAGAAATGAATACTAACTTAATAAGTTAGATGTTTTTAGCAGCATTTTATAATATATAAGCAGTTTTACAAATTAAATGTTATATTATCATGCGTAACTCAAATAAACATACAATATATGAACAAATTACCTTTTTTTTTTAATTTGTAGATTATTTTGGTTATTTTATGAATCAATAATTCAATTGGTCGATGTTATATTTCTTGATCCTTATCATATCTAATCTTGATATAGTATGAATATCACCGGGAAAAAAAGGCTTTAAATTCTATGGAGAAAAATATCTGAGAAAAGTCTTATTTATAAAATATGGTAACTATTTCCAGGCCTTTCTGAAGACTCCCGGCTGCCTTCCGTGAATATATTATGACATAACTTTCATAATATATAAGAATGAACATCCTAAGCTACTGAGATGGTTTCTCCTTTGTTTAAAACATGTTTTTAGGTCATAGGAGTAATAGTAAATCAACAATTAAACATTGAACATAAGATGAAATGAATGGATAAACTTATATTAAAGGAATTGTAAACTAAACACTAAGCCACATTTCATGGTCATCGAATGCCAACTAATATACATCACTCTTTTAATGTTTTATTATCATTACTATTTTTTTTTCTTTTTATATGGGGACAGTTTATTAGACAGCAAAAATTCTAACATCCCAAATGTAGATAGATTTTATCAATTGAGTGCTTTACAAGCAAGCAATTATTTCGAAGAATTTTCTCTATTTGTTGTAATCTAGACGGATTGTAAATTACTTTTGTTAGTGTCATTTAAAAGGAATTCATAAACCAGTGATTTTTTTATATATTTATTTTTTTATTTTTTAGTATTTCAACGATTTTTACATTTTGTTTGTTTACGTTAACCCGGTGGGAATCACGCTACAGTTTTATAAGAGAGCTACATAAAACAAAAATCATTGAGAAAAAAATTTCTTAATGTTCTAGCAATTCTATTTAAATTAAATCTTATTGGTCTTGTTCTATTTCTATAGCCTCATCACTATTGATGTTAGTATTGATAAAAAAAAAACTCCAAAATAACATGTTTGGGAGGGCAAGGAAAGAAAATGCTGAGAACAATATGTCTGAATAATAGTGATTAAATCCAGATGTGTTTATACCCTTTTTTGTTGATACGTTCTTTACATAAATATATTATAACACAATGTATGTGATATATAGAAATGGGCACATCCAGCAAACAAGGTAATTCTCCTTACTTTTAAAGACTTGCATAATGTTACGTTAGTAGTATCCTTTTACAAATGATAGTGGTAAATATGCGTATATTTAAAAACACGGCTTTGATGTTGACAATAATCAGTATATGAAGTAATAATCAAGTAATAAACAAATTGATCATAAAAAGCTACCACATTAATAATCTTAAGAGGAAAATATAACCCAAAACATAAAAGTATATCTAAATTATAGTGGTATCTTCATTAAGTAACATGAGTAATTTTTTTCCGTATGCATAAATGAATTAATTTTCATTTTTATATATTCCTTTTA
>NC_090746.1:41734510-41739510 GCF_036898095.1 Palaemon carinicauda | reverse complement strand
GTTCTACAGTGGACTAGTAACGGCTGATAATATATAGATATATATATATATTTATTTATATATATATATATATATATATATGTATATATATAGCCTACATATATATACATATATATATATATATATAAATAAATAAATACATACACATATATATATATATATATATATTTACATATTAACATATATATATATATATATATATATTTATATATATATATATATATATACATATATGTGTGTACACACACAAACATATATATATATATATATATATATGTATATATATATATATATATATATTTATATTATTGTCACAACGTTTACAATCAGCACACACTAAGGTTAACTGTTGCTGAAAAGGTAGTTTTTTAATAATAAAAAGAGGGTTGTAGAATTATAAGCAATAAATACTATAAAGTATTTATCTGTTCCCTAATTAACTGGAACTTTCGGTACTTCAATCATTTCATAATGTGACAAATAATATATAATGAAACAGCAATAAAATTTACCTTCGGTCATCATAGATAAGTTAAACTCCAGAGTATTTTCTATTTAAACTACTTTTTACTACTCAAGAACAATTTTGAGTTAAAATTATTTTTTTTCCTAGTCGTTTTATTACCTAAAATAAAATTTAAATGCTTTTTGGATAAAGAAACACATTATTCTATACCAAAACTAACATTTTGTTTATGCTAAATTAATTATTTTTGCCGTAAAAAAAATTATGCTTTTAGAAGATTGAATTGATATTTTGTCCATTAAGAATAGTATTTCTGTTTTGATAAAAGTGACAGTTCTTCCATGATGATAATCAAAATCCTTCTATGAAAAAAGTTGTGCGTCTTTAGCTTCTACTATACAACTAAGGAATTGACATTTCTTCTAAAATAAGGCAAATTTTGCTTCCATAACTCTAATATCTCTACTTGAAAGTTAATTATATTTTTTTTTATTATAAAAGTAACATTTCTACTCATTTAAGATTTCTTCCATGAAAAGGAAAATATGTCTTCATTAACAAATCTAGAAATCTAGTGTTCCCTCAACAATGTGACTAATATTACTGTTTGAAGAAAAACACATCATTAAAACAGATATTTAAGGTATAATAAACCTAATATTTTTCCCTTAACACAACTACTACTTCTTCATCAGTGAGGATAATATTTCCCCCACAATAGCTATGATATATTGATAACCCATGGTGGAACAGCATGCGGCCCGATACATGTGAATGCTTTATCATTCCTTTGTTTGAGACATAGCTGGTTTTCCGACTGTTTATGGACATCTGGCTTGTCTTCAATTACCACGCCATTGACTTGGAAATATACTCACTTCAATAACCAAGGGTGTACGTAGAGGGATGGCAGTGGTTTGAGAGAGGAAATAGCATCCCGTACGATGTATAAGCTTGAGTGAGATAATATATACCTGTAGATCTCCGATATTGAGGTGAATTCATATAATAACTTTATATTAAAAAAAAAAAGAATTTAAAGTATTGGTTAAGTATATTGGGATTGGATTCATTCATGGGAAGTGTGAATGAAAATAGAGTACTTGAAGTGCAATCCATTTAACACAATCTGTATTTTTAGATTTTTTTTTTTCTTTTTTTTTTAATGATCACTTTTTCCTACATACGGGGTCTATATATCATGAATGATTTCTGAAGACCTGCATATGACTAGGCAAGAAGCATTCATCATGCATTATCTATGATGTAAAATAGTTATCATTCATGACACAATTCCTGATATCATAACAGAGCATTATGCTTATACGTTTAACAGAGATAAATCTTAAAAAACAAGTAAACTGATAAAATTCTTTAATATAAATAGGATGAGTCACATGACCTCCTTACATGGAAAATGGCTAATGATCATATCTTATACTAGTAGAGTTTATGAGTTCAGAATCGGTCTGCTTCTGCAGAGCCTTATAACTTTTGGCAAGTACCAGTGTAATTTTCCTTCACAGATACAACAGTATGTACCAGTATGTATATATATATATATATATATATACAGTATACATATATATATATATATATATATATGTATATATATATATATATATCTATCTATATATATATATATATATATATATATAATGGCACATTCACTTTCAATAAAGTTGAAACAGAATAAAATACAGTTGTTGGAAGAATATGAACTTTTACTCACATATCCAGGCGCGCAAAAAGAAATCTTTAGTTGCTAAAAATTATATTTTCCTTTAATTGTTGCTGATAAGTTTCTGTGACTCATAAAATGATTCTAACAATTAAAATATAAAGAATGGGAATATCTGGAGATCAAGGTGAAATGAATGCTACAACAATTTATAGGAACTCAAGAAGTTTTCTTAGTGAATACCTTGAAAGTGCTTCATTTTGTGTAAGTTGTTTTTTAAAGTATGGTTTTAAATTCATTGTTAGACACACTGGAGTATTAATACAAAGTTTGTACATTATTTGAACCTAATCTACTATAAAACTAATGAGTATATAAGTTTTTCTGGAAGCAAAAGAAAAATTTTATTCTTCATTTATTGGGTTTTATTCAAGCACATGCACATCTACATGGAAAACCCACTATTTCATACATGAAGACCGACAATGTTTGGCAGTCAGCATTACTGAGAGAGAGAGAGAGAGAGAGAGAGAGAGAGAGAGACGGGATGAAGAAGCAACACATATAGACAGATACGCACATTGAGGCTGAGGCATACAGGCGTAGACAAACAAGCAGACTAGCAGAGATAAAATAACACTGACAGACAGGCAAATCGAGGTAGGGCCAGGAGGCCTGTATGTCTGAACATATATCAAATGACAACCAAAAGCAAAGTGGGAGTGTAGGAGATATTATAGCATATACAAAAAGCACGATGTATGCCCACTCATTCACGCTCCTTACTAACTATTCTACAGTCAAGTACAAGTATCATAATACAGAGTTAATCGTACTATGAGCAGCACATGGCTATGCATGGGCTCTTTAATAGAAATCTTATACTAAAAGTAGATGTCCAGGAGATTTTCTTACGTTGTCCTACTCAAGTAAATCATCTATATTACTCAGAAGCATATGACAACCTGTGATCTGTTATTACCCTTTTCAGATCCAACGGCTTCTCCGAAAAAGTCCTCAGTTCGGCTGCAACCCTGAGGATAGGAATTACTACCCTAATGGAAATATTAGAAGAAAATAAATCAATGATAAGCTTACAATATTTTAAAAAGGAAAAATGTTCAGATAAAAAATGCAGGATATTTATAAGTTATAAAGTTTCACCAGTCGACTCAGCCTCCTGTCATGTGATTGAAATTGGCCACTGATCAGATAATGCTGGTATATAGTAAAGTCAAAATCTTCCGAGTGAGGTAAATATATAACGGTTTTATATAAAGTAGTAGTTTTCTATCATTTGTTTATTTGTGGAAAGAAAACATAGTAAAATGATAATGAAATTAAATGAGAGAGAGAGAGAGAGAAAGAGAGAGAGAGAGAGAGAGAGAGAGAGAGAGAGAGAGAGAGAGAGAGAGCATATCATTGATCCTAAATGAAGATTGAATTACTACTATAGTTTTTAAAGGTCAATAGAAAACCATGGATTTCCATGCTTTGAATACATCTACGTAACACTTAACTAAGTTATTCCTATGTTGCATGATCTGAAAATAAATTGGTTTTAAAACGAGAAAACCTGTTCCTGTTATTCACTTTGAATTCATTCTTGCTTGAAGAAAAGTGAATTTAAAATGAAGAGAAAAGGCTGTAGAAAGACCAAGCTTTTTTCTTTCCAGCTCGGCTCCAACTAAATATTTTACCTGGATACCTTTCGGAGGAATGGAGTCGATTTTTTCCCTTGTATGTTTGTTGATTTCCTTGATTCCGTTCATCCAACAGAAAGATAAGATATTGTTCCATTTTCCTTTGTTCACGTTTATTTCATGTAATGAAGTTAATATGATTCTATTAGGATTTTAGAAATTAATCTATGAGCTTCAGCCAATTTCTCTGCAATATTTAAAAACCTTATTTCAAACCACAAAAAGAAAGTTAACTAAAAAGTTCCTGGACAGAGAGTAATTTGTTTAGGTAAAGAATAAATTTTTAACTTGTATTCTACAGTATGAGAACATTATTTTTCTCATCTGACGACTATCACGAGCAAGTCATATGTAATGAATTCTACTGGCAATAAGGACTTATAATTATCACACTTCTTGTCAACAATACGACAAAAACCAAATGAAATGAATAAGAGTGAAATGTTCGAAAATATTAAATGTAAAGGCAAAAATACAAATAGTATGTTTAAAAAAATTCTATGAAGTTTATACAAGTAACGTTTTCTTTTTTAATACCATGTCAGGCTCCTTCAGTCATGGTTGATGGCAGCTAAAGATCCAAAGCCAGCAACAGCCGTTTTTTAAAGGTTCCTTTGAAGTGTAAGGGAAAATGATATTTCCATTTTTCCTGCCTTTTGAAGTCGTAGGAATAGGCTCGTGGGGAGGGAAAAGTCTTCAGGAATTTGAATCTTATTTCTACCAGTAATTTATATATATATATATATATATATATTTATATTTATATATATATATATATATATATGTTTATATATATACACACATATATATATATATATATATGTATATATATATATATATATATACATATATACATATATATATACATATATATATATATATATATACTGTATATGTATATTCATACATATATATATATATATATACTGTATATGTATATATATATATATATATATATGTGTGTGTATATATATATATGTATATATATATACTGTATATATATATATATATATAGTATTAGGGAGTCCGAAATTAATTATAACCAGTCATATCATCCCTGTATATCAAGTACATCAAATCCCATGTCAATAACAACAGGCAGAGGGATTAAGCATCGAGGAATATTCGGAACTCTACTGCATAATTCATA
>NC_090746.1:41732817-41734010 GCF_036898095.1 Palaemon carinicauda | reverse complement strand
TTAAAGACTTACATAATATTACGTTAGTAGTATCCTTTTACGTATGATAGTGGTAAATATGCGCATATATTAAGACATTGCTTTGATGTTGACAATGGTTAGCATATGAAGTAATAATCAAGTTATATATAAATTGCTCATAAAAAGCTAGCACATTAAACAAATTACTCTCTGTCCAGGAACTTTTTGGTTAACTTTCTTTTTGATGTTTTAAATAAGGTTTTTAAATATTGCAGAGAAATTGGCTGAAGCTCATAAATTAATTTCTAAAATCCTAATAGAATCATATTAACTTCATTACATGAAATAAACGTGAACAAAGGAAAATTAAACTATCTCTTATCTTTCTGTTGGATGAACAGAATCAAGGAAATCAACAAACATCCAAGGAAAAAATCGACTCCATTCCCCCGAAAGGTATCCAGGTGAAATATTTAGTTGGAGCCGAGCTGGAAAGAAGAAAGCTTGGTCTTTCTACAGCCTCTTCTCTTGATTTTAATTTAATTTTTCTTCAAGCAGGAACGAATTTAAAGTGAATAACAGGAACAGGTTTTCTCTTTTTAAAACAAATTTATTTTCAGATCATGCAACATAGGAATAACTTAGTTAAGTGTTATGTAGATGTATTTAGAGTATAGAAATCCATGGTTTTCTATTGACCTTTAATAACTATAGTAGTTATTTAATCTTCATTTAGGATCAATGATATGCCCTCTCTCTCTCTCTCTCTCTCTCTCTCTCTCTCTCTCTCTCTCTCTCTCTCTCTCTCTCTCTCTCTCTCTCTCTCTCTCTCTCTCTCTCTCTCTCTCTCTCTCATTTAATTTCATTATCATTTTACTATGTTTTCTTTCCACAAATAAACAAATGATAGAAAACTACTACTGTATATAAAACCGTTATATATTTACCTCGCTCAGAAGATTTTGACTTTACTATATACCAGCATTATCTGATCAGTGGCCAATTTCAGTCACATGACAGGAGGTTGAGTCGACTAGTGAAACTTTATAAGTTATCAATATCCTGCATTCTGTATCTGAACATTCTTCCTTTTTCAAATATTCTAAGCTTATCATTGATTTATTTTCTTCTTATTTTTCCCATTAGGGTAGTAATTCCCATCCCCAGGGTTGCAGCCGAACTGAGGACTTTTTCGGAGAAGCCGTTGGATCTGAAAAGGGTAATAACAGATC
>NC_090746.1:41715317-41727817 GCF_036898095.1 Palaemon carinicauda | reverse complement strand
ATATATATATATATATATATATATATATATATATAGGTAGTAGGTTGGCCAGTGCACCAGCTGCCCGTTGAGATACTACCACTAGAGAGGTATTGGATCCTTTGACTAGCCAGACAGTAATGCATTGGATCCCTCTCTCTGGTCACGGCTTATTTTTTCTTTGCCTACACTTACACAGAATAGTTTGGCCTATTCTT
The DNA here is from genome assembly GCF_036898095.1 of Palaemon carinicauda. Classification (NCBI taxonomy): domain Eukaryota; kingdom Metazoa; phylum Arthropoda; class Malacostraca; order Decapoda; family Palaemonidae; genus Palaemon; species Palaemon carinicauda. Next base: position 41,727,620 of record NC_090746.1, on the reverse strand, counting down.
TACATATTCTCGTCTTTCCTCATACACCTGACAACAATGAGATACTTAACACTTCATCGCCCTACGGGTTAATTACTGTACTGCAATTTGTTCAGTGTTCTTTCCTCTTGTAAGGGTAGAAGAGACTCTTTAGCTGTGGTAAGTAGCTCTTCTAGGAGAAGAACACTCCAAAATTAAACCACTGTTCTCTAGTCTTGGGTAGTGCCATAGCCTCTGTACCATGGTCTTCCACTGTCTTGGGTTGGAGTTCTCTTGCTTGAGGGTACACTCAGGCACACTATTCTATCTTATTTTTTTTTCTTCCTCTTCTTTTTTTTGAAATGGTGTGTTGGGCAGGCTTAATAGAAGGGCCATGGATGCCTGGTGGTTTATCAAGAGGTTGTCTTTTCCTTTTTCTGATTCTTTTTCTTCTCAAAACCATCCTCACTGTCCTCCCTTCAGTTGTAGTGTCTATCTTGAAGGGTATTTAGCCTTGCATGGTGTATCGGCTCCTCCATGTTGACCAGTTTTTCCGACTTTTTACTATAGTCTATGGGTATCATCAATCACTTAGTTTAGAATTCTGTACGTATTGTTTTTGTTATAATTCTTGTTAATCTAGATTTTAAGTATGATGTCTCTTTTTTATTTCTATTAATTTTTATGCTGTCTGGAGACATTGAGCGAAATCCAGGACCAGTACGTCCTAGATTTCGTCAATGTCGTCTTCTGTATTGCAATATACGTGGTCTTCATGCAAATATCCAAGACCTTACAGTTGCGTCCAGAGAGTATGATATTCTTTTGTGCTCAGAAACTTTGGTTTCTAATATGAGGCACTCATCTGAGCTCCTTATAACTGGTTTTAAGAAGCCAATAATGTTGAAACGTAATGCCATCCCTAGGGCCAGGGGAATGGTGGTGTATATTAGGACCGAATACCCTGCTTCTCATAAGTCCTGCTATCAATGTGGATGTCATGAGATTCAGGTAATAAAAGTTTGTGACAGGCATAACAACTTTTATTTGTTTTCAATCTACCGGAATCCAGACATGGATGATTCTATCTTCGATTGTCTTCTTACCATTATGGCTAAGATACAAAAAGATGATGGAAAGGCTTCTTTTGTCTTTGTTGGTGATTTTAATGCTCACCATAGGGAGTGGTTAAGTTCTCTCTCTCCTACCGATTGCCTTGGCTTAAGACCTTTAGAGTTTGCCTCTGAATCAGGCTGTGAGCAAATCATAAATGAAGCTACTCACATGTCTGGTAATTGCTTGGACCTCGTATACACTGACTCCCCTGGCGTTATAACTAGTAAGGTTGGTTCTCCAGTCGGGACATCTGATCATGCCTTGATTTCATTATTAGTGAAGACTGAGCAGCCTGTCCCTGATATATCATATTTTTGTAAAATTTATATGAAATCCCAAGCAGACTGGATTGGGATTTTACATGTTCTTTTGTGCTTGAATTGGTCACAATTATATAATAGTGTAGATACTGTTGTCCCTTTGAATGAGAATCTAGTCAACATAATTGATAGGCGTATCCCTTCTCGTTTGATAAGGTACCGAGTGCAGGACAAACTGTGGTTCAATGATGATTGTAGACGTCCTTTTTTGGAGAAGCAGGAGGCCTATCAACTTTGGAAGGGTAACAGATCAGATTTGACCTGGAACAACTATACTCAGCTTCGAGCTTTTGCTCAGTGAGTTTATGCCTCAACTGAAAAGGAGTACAATTTAACCATAAATGAAACACTTTCTGGTACAACTCAGAAACATAAATGGTGGTCTACCCTTAAATCTGTACTCTTTGGTGTAGATGCAACAGTTCCTCCTTTACTTAAACCAGATGGCTCAGTCACTCACTGTCCAAAGGAAAAGGCAACGCTTTTGGCTGATGTTTTTGACAGTAAACAGAGTAATGAAAAACTTGAACTTCCTCATTCCTGTTTTCCTGAGGCTAAACTAACTAGTTTAGCTTTACGATCTCGTGAGATTAAAGCTCTGTAGGTGGACCTTGATGCTTATGAAGGTGTAGACCTAAATGGTATTTTTCCTTTGTTTTTCAAAAAGACAGCAGATTTCTTAGCTGCAAAGTTATCTGTTATTTTGCGCAAGTTAGCAAGAAGAGGAGCTTTTAGCACTAGTTGGAGAATTGGTAATGTTACTCCTGTATGTAAATGTGTTTGTGGTAGCTCAAGTCCCACTGATTACCGCCCAATTTCCATAACTCCCATATTATCCAAAGTTTTTTAACGTGTTCTGGCAAAACGTCTTAATAGGTTTGCTGAAGGTAATCATATATTCCCTAGTTTGCAATTTGGTTTTCGTAAAGGCCTTGGAGTATGATTGGCATTGATTTTAGTGCTGCCTTTGACCGTGTTATTCATGAGGCCCTTGTTTTCAAACTGAAACAGTTGGGCGTGGGTGGGTCGTTTCTTAGCATTATCATTGATTTTTTAAGTAATAGATCTCAACGAGTTGTTGTTGATGGGCACCATAGTGATTATAGGAATGTGATATCCGGTGTTCCACAGGGTAGTGTTCTTGGCCCATTACTTTTCATACTATATACACATGACATGTAGTTTGGCCTAGAAAACAAGCTCGTTGCTTATGCAGATGATGCTACTCTCTTTGCATCAATTCCATCCCCTGAATGTAGATCTAGGGTTGGTGAATCCCTTAATAGAGATTTGGCTAGAATTAGTGCATGGTGCAAATTATGGGGTATAAAGTTGAATCCTAACAAAATTCAAAGTATGATTGTAAGTAGGTCAAGGACGGTGGCTCCTCAACATCCGGATCTCAGTATTGATAATGTTTCTTTAAATATGTATGACTCTTTCAAAATTTTAGGTGTGATTCTCGACAGTAAATTTACTTTTGAGAAACATATAAGGTCTGTGTCTTCTTCAATTGCACAAAAAATAGGCTTATTGAGAAAGTCTTTCAAGATTTTCGGTGATCAATCTATTCTGAAGAAGTGTTTTAATTCTTTCATTCTACCTTGTTTTGAGTATTGTTCTCCTGTCTGGTATTCAGCTGCTGATTCTCATCTTAATTTGTTGGACAGAAACTTACGGCCTATTAGATTTCTTATTCCTGTTCTAGATATTAATTTCTAGCACCGTCGCTCAATTAGTTCATTATGCATGTTGCATAAGATTTTTCATAACTCTGACCATCCTTTACAGTCAGACCTCCCTGGACAATTCTATCCTGTTCGTAATACTAGGCAGGCAGTTAATTCTAATAGCCAGGCCTTCTCCATCACGAGGCTCAATACTACGCAGTACTCTAGAAGTTTTATTCCAGCTGTGACCAAGTTGTTTAATGATCTTCCTAATCGGGTGGTTGAATCAGTAGAACTTCCAAAGTTCAAAGTTGGAGCAAATGCTTTTTTGTTGACCAGGTGGACATGAGTCTTTTCATAGTTTATTTATGACATATTTGTTTTCGATGTTGTTAATAGTTTATATATGACATGTCTGTTTTGACGTTGTTACTTATTTTAGAATGATTTATTGTTAATTTGTTCTCTTCATTTATTTATTTCCTTATTTCCTTTCCTCACTGGGCTATTTTTCCCTGTTGGAGCCCCTGGGCTTATAGCATCCTGCTTTTCCAACTAGGGTTGTAGCTTGGATAGTAATAATATATATATATATATATATATATATATATATATATATATATATATATATATATATATATATATATATATATATATATATATATATATATATATATATATATATATATATGTATATATATATATGTGTGTGTGTGTGTGTGTGCGTGCGTGTGATTTTTCATCCTTTTGTAATTGTATATTTTCTTTGGTGTGAAACCGATAGCCTCTTCGTTTGTCGTTCGAGTTTTTAAAACTTTTATGCAAACGAATAAAAATAAAATTCCGAAATCTGGTTATTTGGCAAAGCTTTGTGTCCGATTAAGCAAATTGAATTTGTTTCCAAAGCAATAGGAGATTCATTTACATTCAAAATTTATCTCTTAATCCCTTTGTGGCTACTTGAGTTTTATGACAAAAGAGTGCATCAATAAGTTTCATAGAGAAATATCCATAACTTCATCAAGATATAGAAGCTTTATCAACAAATAAAATGAAATTATTTTGACAGTGACTCAAAACATTGTGACTGCAGAGAAACGGTTTTGAACTCAAAGGCAGGATGCAATCAACTGAGTTGTTTATTAAGGAACACTCTCCTTTATATACAAAACTTCAAGGCAACAGGACATAACCTGTTCGAGAGACAATGTTACAGAGCAAAACCGGAGACATCATCATCCAGGTTCTTTTTAGTGCGAGGGAAGAGCGCAGATACAAGCATAATATATACCAAATAATTCTGTACAATTGTGTGACACACGGTTGGTATATGGCTCCCCCCCCTAAAAATGACATACTGTACATGTTAAATAGGGCGGCCTGATCTAGAGAGGCGAACTGTAGGCGGGTCATATGGCAGAAGATAAGCAGGTTTTAGACGATCAATGGAGACCCAGTCTTCTTTGCCCCGAATGTTTCGTAGGAATGCTTTCGGACTGCGTCGGATCACAAGGAAAGGGCCCGTGTAAGGGGGCGTTAGTGGTGGCTTGCTAGTGTCGTTGCGCAGGAAGACGTGCGTTGCAGAGTGCAAGTCCCTTGGTATGTGATGCTTCGCTGGGGGCTTGTAAGTAGGGGCCACGGAGTAAACTTTCCCACGACGTGACGTATGCACTGGAGATCGTCGGAGGAGGTTGTAGAAGGAAAAAATTCGGCAGGGACGACCAACGGGTCGCCATACACCATTAAAGCTGCCGAGACGTCGAGAGCGTCTTTAGGAGTGGTCCTTAGTCCCAGGAGGACCAAGGGAAGCTGAGTAAACCAGTTGCAATCCTTGCAGCGGGACATCAAAGCTGCTTTGAGGGTGCGATGAAAACGTTCAACCATTCCATTAGCAACAGGGTTGTAGGCCGTTGTCTGATGTAGGGTGATGCCCATGAGATTCGCTAATGACGTCCACAATTGAGAGGTGAAAGTGGTTCCCCTGTCAGAAGTAATATGCTCAGGGATACCGAATCTTGAAATCCATCCAGAGAGTAAGCCAGATGTACATGAGGCGGACGTTGCAGTTTCAATGGGAATGGCTTCAGGCCAACGAGTGGAGCGGTCGATGACGGTAAACAGGTAACGATGTCCTTGTGATGTGGGTAGGGGGCCTACAACGTCGACGTGAATGTGTGCGAAACGACGCTGAGGTTGAGGAAAGGTGCCCACTCCTGAATGTACTTTGGAAGTTTGGCAAGAAGTACAGGCGCGGACCCAATCCTTAGCATCCTTAGAAATACGGTGCCAAATGAACTTTGCCTCCAGCAGCTGTGCAGTAGAACGGCACGAGGGATGTGGAAGGCCGTGAATGAAATCAAACACCTGTCGGCGCATGGGAGCAGGAATCCAAGGTTGCGGTCTACCAGTACCGACGTCACAGAGGAGGGTGGTGTTGGAGTCTTCGAGGGGAAAGTCTTCCCAACGGAGGGACGTGCAGGATGTCCTACAAGCTTGATACTCTGGATCCTGTCGTTGGGCTTCAGCCAGGACATTGTAATCCAATCCCAGTTGAACGGCAGCCAACGTGTTTCTTGACAGGGCATCGGCAACGGGACTCATTTTATCAGGGACGTATTGGAGGGTGCAATTGTATTCAGCCACGGCGGAGAGATGTCGGCGTTGACGGGCGGACCAGGCGTCAGACTGTCAAGTGAAGGCGTGCACCAGAGGCATGTGGTCTGTACGAATGACGAAGGGCGTACCTTCTAAGAAATGGCCAAAGTGACAGACAGCCAAGTGCACCGAATGCAATTCTCGATTGAAGGTAGAATAACCCGATTCTGCCTTGGACAGTTTTTTGCTGAAGAAGGCCAATGGGCGGGGCGAGCTTTTGACCACCTGCTCGAGTACTGCACCAATAGCGACGTCGCTGGCATCGGTGGAGAGAAGGAGAGGGGCGTGTGGGATAGGAAAAGTGAGAGCCGCAGCAGTTGATAGGGCCTTCTTTGCATTGCAGAAGGCTCCTTCTTGAAGGGGACCCCACTTAAGGTCCTTTGGCTTGCTCTTGAGGGAGCCGTACAGGGGAGCAAGAATGGCGGCAATGGCTGGCAGGAAGCGGTAATAATAGTTGATCATGCCCAAGAATTCATGCAGAGCTTTGACGGTCGAGGGCGCGGGGAAGTTCTGAACGGCTGCTACCTTCTCAGGGAGGGGATGGACTCCTTCAGGAGTGATACGGTGCCCTAATAACGACACTTCGTTGGCGCCAAAGGTACACTTGTCTTACCAGACTACAAGGCCGTTTTTTTTGCAGGCGGTCGAGCACGATGCGCAGGTGACAGAGAAGTTTCCTCTTTTGAGGAGGAGAACACAAGTATGTCGTCCACATAACATACACAGAAAGGGAGGTCCCCTAAGATGCCCTCCATGAGACGTTGAAACGCTGCCCCAGCATTACGAAGGCCAAAAAAGGAGTAATTGAAGGTGTATGTACCAAACGGAGTGGTCATGGCGGTCTTGGGGATGTCTTATGGGTTCATAGGCACCTGATAATACCCCTTCAGGAGGTCGAGCGTAGAGAAAAACTTCGCTTTGTGCAGGTAGGAGATCACGTCGGCAATGTTTGGGAGGGGGTAGTGATCCGGTTCTGTTTGCATGTTCAGGCGCCTGTAATCCCCGCACGGACGGAGGGAGCCGTCTTTCTTCAGAACGATATGTAAGGGTGACGACCATGGGCTGGAGGCCTTTTGGCAAAGGCCCATTTCCTCCATTTCGGCGAACGTCTGTTTGGCGGCTGCCAATCGTTCCGGTGCCAGACGTCTGAATTTTGTGAAGACTGGGGGTCCCGTCGTCTTGATATGGTGATAAATACCGTGCTTGGCAGGAACCGTGGGCGTTTGGCGAAGTTCTGGACGGAAAACTTCCGGGTACGACATGAGGAGGTGGGCGTAGGCATCCGTGGGTGCGCTGATGTGGAGAGCGAGGTTAGAGGGGGTGGGTTGAAGAAGTGTCAACAAAAACGAGTCTGAGTTGACCAATCGTCGGTGGGCGACATTGACCAGAAGGTGAAAATAAAAGAGGAAATCCACACCGAGGATTGGCATTGTGACGTCAGCAATGAGAAACTTCCAATTTAATTTACCGTTTCCGAACGATAATCTGAGGTTCTCGTAACCGTAGGTGGGTATTGCAGATCTGTTGGCAGCTACCAAGCGGACGTCGGCAGATGTAGACAGACTACGTCGTGCCTTGAAGAGTTTCCTTGGCAAAAGAGAACGACAAGCACCCGTGTCTACCAAAAATTGCACGCCCGTTCCTACATCCTGTAAAAAGAAAAGATTAGAAACAATGGAGGCCACCGCCACAAGCGATGGCCTATTTACACGTTTTTTGGCCACTGACAATCCTTGGCACATTTCTTCGTGGTTGCCCCGAATCTGAAGTGGTAGTAGCAAAACTGAGGCAGATGGGAGGTAGTTAGTGGCTGTAGATGTCGTTCGTTGGGACGCGAGCGATTGGTGGGTGGTGGGCGGCTTTGTCGCCGCTTCGGCACGTCACGGGGTAGACGTGTATGTCCTATGGCATTCATGTCAGCTTCGGTTGACGTTGGATAGGCATCCTCATCGTCAGGGGTGGAGGCGTTGATGTAGGTCTTGAAGTGGCTGTCCATAGGGGCGTCGGCTTTGGTCATCAAGTCCTTTATGGGTAAAGTATCGACATCGGGTATGGCAGCGCGTACAAGTTCGGGTAAACGGCGTATCCAAATAGCACGAAGTAGGTTCACCTCACAAGGAGGGATTGTCTGCGACAGGTTGAAGGCGAGCGATACTGGTCATTTCCCTGAGGGCAAGCGAAGCCCTTTGGTCCCCCAACGGTTGTTGCAAGAGCTGTAAAAACTTTGCTATACGGGCGGCTGGTGACGGCGAGTAATGCTGCAGAAGGTATGTTTTGAGGGCGGCATATGCTATTGGGGTGTCTCCTTGTTCACAAAGCCAGTCGGATATTTCTGGGAAAGTGTCCTCGGGTATCGCCGCGAGAACATAATCCGCTTTGGTGGTTGTGCGAGTCACACCCCTGATACAAAACTGGAATTCTGCGCGCTGAAACCAAGCAAACGCGTCTCCGCTTACAAACGATGAAAGTTTGAATGGAGCGGCCGCAGCACCAACTTCCGTAGAGTCCGCCATAGTACCAACGATGAAGGGGCGAGGGGGTGGGGGTGGAAGGCGGTGGGAGAGAGTCGACTTCCGGGGTCACCAATGTGATGGCCGAGAGAGGGTTGTGAACTCAAAGGCAGGATGCAATCAACTGAGTTGTTTATTAAGGAAAACTCTCCTTTATATACAAAACCTCAAGGCAACAGGACATAACCTGTTCGAGAGACAGACAATGTTACAGAGCAAACCGTAGACATGATCATTCAGGTTCTTTTTAGTGCGAGGGAAGAGCGCAGATACAAGTATAATATATACAGAATAATTATGTACAATTGTGTGACACACGGTTGGTACAACGCTCTATTATCATTATAGGTTTTAGTGATTTTGAAACTAAATAAAAACTCCTTATCTTTATAGATCAAAAGTTTATATATCAAAACACAAAACCTCTGCGATTTCTTTGGCTGATATTGATATCTGGTTTGGCGTGTTCAACTTAACTACATCATAACACATCCTAAAATGGATCATCATCAGCATGACACCCAGAAGCTATTGTATTTGAGTGGTTCCGCATTTGGCTTTGATCCCGAGGTCGGTAAGAGAATTCAGATATTAATGTATAAAATATATGGTTTCTTTGAATATGGAAAATACGTCTAAATGTGCAAAATTTATCAATAAGCAAAGGTCAAGTACAAATATACCAATTAGCTACGATGGTGAAGATGGGTTGGTTTCAATTTTAAGTACAAAAAAACCTGAATTCACCAAGTTTAAGTACAGAGGAATTGTCATTGATTTTTATCTTTCTTCGTGGCTAAGTTGTGGGTCACTGTTGTTACAAGTGTCATGGAATACGGTTCGTTTCCCGGCCAGTCAGAAGCTATTGTCTTTGAGTGGTTACGCCTGTGGCTTTGATCCCGAGGTCGGTAAGAGAATCCCGATATTATTGTATCAAAGTGTATGGCTTATTTGAATATGAAAAAAACACGCCTAAATGTGCCAGATTTATCATTCATATATATATATATATATATATATATATATATATATATATATATATATATATATATATATATATATATATATATATATATATATATATATATATATATATATATACATTTAAATATATATATATATATATATATATATATATATATATATATATATATATATATATATATATATATATATATATATATATATATATATATATATATATATATATATATATATATATATATATAAAACAGCAAATACAACCATTTTAGTCCAATGTAGGACAAAGGCTTTAGTCATGACAATTCACGTCAGGAGTTTGGCCAGTTTTCATCACTACACTGGTCAGTGGAGTTTGATGATGGTCGATGCTTTTACTTCACTCTCTGACAGCAAACCAACTAAGTATGCTTGGCCTGACTAGAGGAAAGTTGATTTTGATTAAATATCTATACAACTCTCTCTCTCTCTCTCTCTCTCTCTCTCTCTCTCTCTCTCTCTCTCTCTCTCTCTCTCTCTCTCTCTGTTTACGAGCAATCTACTGTCATTCCTCTTACCTGTTTAATTAGTGTTCGGGGTACCATATTTAATTTCACAGGTAAAATGACCTTAATGCAATTTGGTTTTCCCAACTCTGCCAGGACTTAAACAAACCTCAGTGTTACTTCTCCACTGTATTACCAATAATGCGTAATGCAAAATTGGAATCGAAAAGAAATAATCGTTTGCGTTAGTTTCACTTTGAATAGCAGTCGTGGTTTTCAGAAAATCGATCTTGCTTTATTCAACCTGGATTCCAATTATAATTGAAACAGATAAATAAAAAAAAAATTATTGAATATAAAGTGGATGAAGCTATTGGAGAAGTGGTTAAATAGAAGGGCTAAGGACATTATAATTCTACAAACAATTACGCATAATTGACAAGGTACGAGTGAGTAATATTATTTAGAGAAAAGCAGAATATTATGGGATCACACTAAGTAAAGTTTCTTTAGTTTTTTAAAGATAGAGTTAAAAGACACGGGTGGAAATATTGAATAAGAAAAAGGTTCTAGAGAAATTTCTTCCTATGATACCATCGATCATGTTTGTTTAATTCATACAGAACTTTGACACACTACCGGCAGAGAGTTATGAGGTCCTTTGATTGGCCAGAGAGTACTACATTGGATCCTTCTCTCTGGTTACGGTTCATTTTTCCTTTGCCTACACATAAACTGAATAGTCTTGCCTATTCTTTACATATTTTCATCCGTCCTCGTTCACCTGACAACACGGACATTGCCAAACAATTCTTCTTCACCCAAGGGGTTAACTCCCGTACTGTAATTGTTCAATGGCCACTATCCTCTTGGTAAGGGTAGAAGAGACTCTTTAGCTGTGGTAAGTAGCTCTTCTAGGAGAAGGACATTCCAAAATCCATCTATTGTTCTCTAGTCTTAGGTGGTGCCATAACCTCTCTACCAGAGTCTTCCCTGGGCTTATAATATTCTGCTTTTCCAACTAAGGTTTTAACTTAGTAATAATAATAATAATAACAACAACAACAACAACAACAACAACAACAACAATAATAATAATAATAATAATAATAATAATAATAATAATAATAATAATAATAATAATAATAATAATAATAATAATAATAATAATAATAACCAAATTCGGGGTATTCGGTCTTTATTTTAATATATTGAACTTTCTCTTTAAAAAAAATATATAAAAAAGAAAATTGATTCATTTATGAATACGGAAAAGAAATTACTCATGTTACTTAATGAAGATACCACTATAATTTAGATATACCTTTTAGTTTTGGGTTATATTTTCCTCATAAGATTATTAAGTAAAGAATACATTTTTAACTTGTATTCTACAGTATGAGAACATTATTTTTCTCATCTGACGACTATCACGAGCAAGTCATATGTAATGAATTCTAATGGCAATTAGGACTTTCAATTATCATACTTCTTGTCAACAATACGACAAAAACCAAATGAAATGAATAAGAGTGAAATGTTCGAAAATATTAAGTGTAAAGGCAAAAATACAAATAGTATGTTTACAAAAATTCTATGAAGTTTATACAAGTGACATTTTCTTTTTTAATACCATGCCAGGCTCCTTCAGTCATGGTTGACGGCAGCTAAAGATCCAAAGCCAGCAACAGCCGTTTTATAAAGGTTCCTTTGAAGTGTAAGGAAAAATGATATTTCCATTTTTCCTGCCTTTTGAAGTCAGGAGAATAGGCTCGTGGGGAAGGAAAAGTCTTCAGGAAATTGAAGCTTATTTCTACCAGTAATTTATATATATATATATATATATATATATATATATATATATATATATATATATATATATATATATATATATATATATATATATATATATATATGTATATATATAAATATATATATATATATATATATATATATATATATATATATATATATATATATATATATATATATATATATATATATATATATATATATATATATATAAACATATATATACATATATATATATATATATATATATATATATATATATATATATATATATATATATATATATATATATATATATATATATATATATATATATATATATAGTATTAAGGAGTCCGAACTCAATTATAACCAGTTATATCATCTCTGTATATCAAGTACATCATATCCCATGTCAATTAACAACAGACAGAGGGATTAAGCATCGAGGAATATTAGGAACTCTACTGCATAATTCATAGGCGTAATAGTAATATAATCTCAAGCGAAATACTTTTACCCTAAGGTTTTGCAGTTAACGAACTTATTGTGCAATAACCAGCCTGATTGAATGAGAGAACATACCATTGGCAAAGCTCATAAAAATTTTCCCTTGTAGATGAGTGGTAAGAAAAACACTACGGGACCTGGAATTGTACTTTCGTTTTACATGAGAAAGAAGGGGTGTATGATATAATCATAATTATTTATAATTGTTTATTTTCTTATAAACATAATATAACATAGAAAGTTAACGATAAAGGAATTATGAATAATATTGCCGACAAGTTATTGTGCAGGGTGGTGGTGTTTTGTT